>NW_027262997.1:0-29030 GCF_902827115.2 Pseudochaenichthys georgianus
TGAGGACGTCAGGCAGAAAGAGGCTGACATAATACGCAGAACAGAGGGCGCAGAAAGAAAGAGGGCAAGGGAGGCAGAAGAGCAGGATGAACTACAGTGGGCAGAAGTAATGAATACAGACGATGAAGGGCAACAGGAAGAACCAGCTCCTCCTAGACGCACAGGCAGGACTCCCAAACCAAGACAGGGGACAGTAAGACTGTTACGATTATTATGTTATGTCACGTTTTCTATGTCTTGGTTTGGGTGTTTTGCTGTTCTCCCCGTCATGTTTTCCTCTTGATATATTGTCTGGTCCTTTTCCCTGTGTTTTTCCTCCTGTCGTTAGTTTCCCTGGTGTCTAATTTCCTGATTGTTTTCACCTGTCACTCCTTGTGTGTCTCCTGTGCTCTTCAGTGTCAGCCCCACCCCTGATTGTTCCCACCTGTGTCTAGTTACCCTGTGTTTAAATTCCCCTGTCTCCCAGTGTTGAGTGTTGGTTCGTCTTGTGATTTGGCTTGTCCTCGGTGAGTGTTCTGTTCTGCCTGTATATATATATAGCCTTGAAATAAAGGAATTCTTTTCACTTTAATCTGCATTTGGGTCCTACCTGCTTCCTTCGCTCTACCGTAACAAAGACAGAGGAACGGCCCAGTCAGGCCAATGACAATAGCTCTGACAGGGATCATCGAATCTGGGTATGTTCCAGGAGCAGTAACCAGGGCAAGGGCAAGAGAAAGACAACCTGAATCTAGCAGCCAGATGTTGATGACTGACCTGACGGACACTAGCCCCCCACCTAGCTCACCGACCTCCCCAGAACCCCCCGCTAGACAAATGCCGTTTATAACCACCTCTCAGGGGACCAGGGTGTACCAACCTTTCTCCCTATCAGACTTGGGGACCATGTCCGCCCAAATGCCACCCCTGTCCCAAGGGGGGGCACCATGGATTAGGTCATTTACCTCCCTGGGAGCTGGCCAAGCACTATGCCTTGGAGATTTCCGCCGCATCCTAGGTGATCAGACAAACGCTTTTGATTTAGCTGAAGTGGAAAGAAGGGCTCAGACTGGAGCAAGAGTGAATGAGGTACAGCTGACAACCGCTTTAATTACCCAGCTAGGCGATGCAGTCAGAACCAAGTGGCCAACCGAGCCAAAAACAATCACTTTCGCCCTAAAAACAGGGGAAGACTGTTCTGCTTTCCTGAATAGAGTAGAAGGAGAGTACAGAGACATAACAGGGGCGCATCATGCCAGTGATCAGACGCACGCCAACCTGTTCAAGACAGCTGTGTGGGCTGCTTTACCAAAGTCTGTAAAAGACGCTATGGAAGACAACCCAGAGACCCCATACCACACAATGCCTACCTGGAAAATACATGTTTGGTCCATCACAAGAAAACTACAGACAAAGTGCAGAGTTTAGCATCCAAGAAAGAGGAGCTAGAGCTCAAACTACTGCTATCTCAGCTAGCGGTATCCACCAAACAAGAGCAGGAAGGAAAATAAACTAAAGGAAAGAAACAGATGGCCCAACTTCCGGTTCCTATTCCCACCCCCACTCCAGCCCCTCAGATAATGGCACCAGTACAACCATATGTGATGGCCCCAGTCCAACAGTATGGACATCCCCAGCAGATGGGAGCCCCCCAGGTGGCTTACACCGTTCCTAATGGCCACTATACCCCGGCACCATACTATCCTGGTGGACCGGCAGTTCAGGGCGGCTGTCACTACTGTGGAAAACCAGGCCATTACATAGCAGCTTGCCGAGCTCTGACAGCAGATAAAAACGCAGGGACCGTAAAGGCCTATGCACACCCAAGACCCCAACAAACAGGGGGATTCAGAGGAAGGGGAGGTCCTGTCCGAGGTGGACCACAAGCAAGGGGAGGCTACCAACCCGCACAGGTAGCACAGGGAGTATATTATCCAGCAGGATCTCCACAAGCACCCCCACAGTCTTTTCCCCAAACCCAGCCCCCTCCACAACAGTGTCCAGTATTCGGAGACTATGAATACGACCAGGACGAGTACCAAACATAGGGGGTCCTAGGAACCCCTACTATGAGAGGCCTAGCGGAGCCGCTCATACCTGTCACAGTGTTAGACAAACAACTGCCTTTCTTGGTGGATTCAGGGGCCAGGTATTCTACCCTAAAAGACCCTAAGTACCAGTCACAGGCGTCACACAACACAGTGGCAGTAGTAGGGTTTTCAGGACAAATAGAACAACTTCCGCTTACCCATAAACTCCCATCTAGCATCGCTGGTCAGACATTCCAACACCCATACCTCCTCTCACCCCAGTGCCCAGCTAACCTGTTAGGAAGAGACATCCTCATAAAAGCAAATGCCTCCATCTTGTGCTCCCCTGACGGATTGAAAGTCACATTCCCCAATGGTGCATTCTATAACTGTTCTGCAACCATATCATCGCATTCCCAGATGTTGTTAGCACAATCCTGTAGTCCAGCGGCCTTCCAAGAAACAACCATATATTGGGGTCTGCTGACCCGCCCTCTGGAAGAGGCTAAGGCCAGAGATTCGTTATATGGGAAGTTCTCCCTTTGGAAACCTTGGATACAGGCCATACGATGGTCCTTCAGAATTGTTTTTTAAACTCTAATCTCACTTTCGCGAAGTTTGCTGATGACTCTAGATCATCTGACAATGTATGTGTGTTGATTAAGAGGAAAAGGTGCCTGGTATTTTTATTGTTGTTACTATCTGGAAATGTACAGCCAAATCCAGGTCCACCTAGCAGTATTAGTCAAATAGCTACTCCTGCTGATTTTATATCTAGATCTGGGCTAGGTTTAATTCATTTAAATGTGTGTAGTCTGTTACCTAAATTAGATTTTGTCCGTATTTGGGCGAGTTCGACTGATGCTGATGTCATTGTCTTATCAGAAACGTGGCTAGATAAATCCATTTTGGCCTCTGACATTTACATAAATGGCTACAGTGTATATCGTACTGACCGGCCTAAAAAAGGTGGTGGCGTTGCCATTTATGTGAAAAATAAGTTTTGTGTAACTAATATGGTTTCCAAATCTGTTGGTAAACAGCTAGAATTTTTAGCCGTGAATATTGAGGTAACAAAGGGTCAACAGCTCATGGTGGTGGGCTGCTACAGGGCTCCTTCGGCTGTCAAGGACTCTTTATCGTCTTTGGCAAAACTGTTATCGCAACTTTCCTACAAGGAAATAGTGCTGCTTGGTGATTTTAATTGGGACTGGTTAACTTCTGTGTCAGAGGATTTTAAAAACCTGTGTACCTCTTTGAATTTTACCCAGATTATAGACAGTCCTACTCGCCCAAATATTAAGTCCCCAAACAAATCCTCCTTAATTGATCTAATTTTAACAAATGTTCCACATAAATACTCATCTGTGGGAGTATTTGCTAATGATGTGAGTGACCACTGTGTTGTAGCCACAATTAGGGACACTAAGGTCCAAAAGGTTAAACCACGTGTCATCACAAAGAGAGACAAAAAACACTTTGTGGAGCAGGGTTTTGTGCATGATCTGTTTGATTTTGATTGGGGTAAAATCAATGTGTGTGCTGATGTAGAAACTGCATGGTCTTATTTTTATCTTGGTTTTATGAAAATTATAGATAGACATGCACCTCTGCGTAAATTTAGAGTGAAGGGACGAAACAATCCCTGGTTTTCTGCTGAGCTGTCCAGTCTCCTTCATGAGAGAAATAATGCTTGGGCTAAGGCTAGGAAATCAGGCTCAGAGGTAGAATGGCTACGTTTTAGGCAGCTAAGAAATAGCTTCACATCTCAAATAAAAAGTGCTAAATCAAAGTACTATTTGTCGGTTACCACAGAAAACCTGAATAACCCTAGGACATTTTGGAAAGCCATAAAATCGATTTCCACTGGTGATATCCCAAATGAGCTACCTCCGTGCCTTACCACAGCATCTGGCATTATATCAGACAGGGCTACTATGCTAAATTGTTTTAATGAGCATTTTGTGTCTTGTGGCTCTCTGTTTGGCTGTGTGGCTCCTGTGAACGCTCCAATCCTTGACTCTGAACAATGTGGTCTGGAAAACCCTTTCAGTTTTACTCCTTTAACTGTTGGTATTGTTCATGAAGCATTATCCAAGTTAGATCCTAGGAAACCGGCTGGCCCGGACAACGTAGAAGCTTTCTTTTTAAAGATAGCTGCAGATTTTATTGCTCCACCTCTTACTTCTCTTTTTAACCTCTCCCTCAGCACGAACAGAATTCCAAAAGTATGGAAGTCAGCTTATGTCCTGCCTTTGCTAAAAGGAGGGGAGGCAACTATTTTAAATAACTATAGGCCTATCTCTAAATTGTCAGTTCTGGCTAAGGTTCTTGAACGCTTAGTGAGTGAACAAGTAAAGGAGTTTTTATGTACAAATGACATCCTGTCTAAACATCAGTCAGGATTCAGAAAGAATCACAGCACCATCACTGCCACGATGAAAGTGGTAAATGACATTACTACTATTTTAGATAATAAGCAGAGTTGTGCAGCTCTGTTTATTGACCTTTCCAAAGCGTTTGACACCGTTGATCATCGCATTTTAAAGCAGAGGCTACTCAGTATTGGCATATCCAGCCTTGCAGTGGGGTGGTTTGTGAACTACCTCTCTGAAAGGTCCCAATGTGTTCATTTTGATGGACTGTCTTCTGAATGGTTAAACATTTCTAATGGTGTACCACAAGGTTCTGTTTTAGGACCACTTTTATTCTCCATATATATTAACAGCGTAGGTGATAATGTGGATGAAGCTACTTTACATTTTTATGCGGATGATACCGTTATGTACTGTGCAGGTCCCTCCATTCAAGAGGCTGGTGTTAAATTACAGGCTGTTTTTAACACTATTCAGACTCAGCTCTCTGAACTAAAGCTTCTTTTAAATGTGGATAAAACCAAGGTAATGCTCTTTTCAAAAGCTAAAAAGACACCAGAGCCTGTTTTAGATATCGTAACAACGCAAGGAACAAAACTTGAAGTTGTTGCCTGTTACAAATACCTGGGTATCTGGCTTGATGATTGTCTCTCTTTTAAACTCCATGTCAATAACCTGCTTAAAAAACTGAGGGTTAGGCTGGGTTTCTTTTTCAGAAACAAGTCCTGTTTCTCGCTTGAGGCCAGGAAAAGGCTAGTCACTGTGAACTTTTTACCTGTGCTGGACTATGGGGATTTGTTGTATATGAATGCACCTGCCAATTACCTGAGCAAATTGGATGCTGCGTATCACAGTGCTCTGAGATTTGTCACAAATTGTAAAGCGCTTACACATCACTGTACACTGTATACCAAGGCAGGTTTACCATCACTCTCTGTACGGAGGCTCAGTCATTGGTACACGTTTATCTATAAAGCTTTGTTGGGTAAACTCCCGTATTATATCTGTTCTCTGATAACACAGAGAGTTGCAAGCAGCTATTGTCTGAGGTCACATGATGTAGTCTTGTTAGATGTGCCAAGAGCAAGGACTGTCTTCGGTAAGACAGCTTTTATGTGCGCAGCTCCACTTGCTTGGAACAATCTTCAGCAAGAATTGAAACTGAGCAATCTCATTCCTCTGCATGTTTTTAAAGCTAGGGTAAATGAAATGCTTGCTGATACAATGGGCACTTGTAAATGTCTATAACTATGTATCCTGTAAATATAATGTATAATGTCCTTTATTGTTTTATGTTTCATGTGGAATCTATATGCTGCAGGTCTCCCTTGAAAAAGAGATCTATGATCTCAATGGGACCAATCTGAATAAATAAAGGTTTGAAATGAAATGAAATGAATACATCCCTACAGCCCCCCAAAAGACCCTCCCCATGTCACCTTCTTCTACTCTCGCTCACCATTTGACAAAACGTTTGCTGAAGAATGGGATGACAAAAAGTATGACCAAACTGATGGGGTATGCACAGGGAGAATTTTCATATCAGAAGTAGGGGTGGCATCGGAAGTATTCCTCGACCTTGATCAAGACTACTGGTACAGAATGGGACCAGAGTCGGTTCCCCACATAACCCTATTGTTAGGCCCCGCCTCAGAAGCAAGATCATTGGGCCCCTTTGTAAAAAAGGCCCAAACAGCCACAGACTGGATACCTACAGACATCCCACAGGTCGAATACTCACCCTCACTCAAAGCACATGCTATATCACACTCATCAGAGGAAGGCATTAACTATGAGGAAGTCCCGGTGGTCAGCGACCACCACATGGATAAACAGGACCACCCCGACACACAGAGCATGTTTGATAAACTACCAGGACATCTTTGGTCAAAAGATCCATACGACGTAGGACATTGCATCCTGGCCGAACCAGTGCGATTCCAATACACAGCTGACCCACCAGTTTACGCCCCCCAATACCCTATGGCCCAAGCGGCGAAAGAGGGTATTGATGAAACCATGGACGGACTAATAAAATCAGGGGTATTGGAAGACTTACAGTGGAACACTCCCATACTCCCAGTAAAGAAGGCAGGGGGTAAGACATACCGAATGGCCCATGACCTAAGACGCATAAACTCTAGAATCACGACACCTCCCATTCCGGTACCAAACCCACATGTGGCAATAGCCCAGATTGGTCCAGGACACCGACATTTCACAGTCATAGATTTAGCTAATGCATTTTTCTGCATTCCCCTGGCAACAGACCTAAGACACATCTTCTCATTCGTTCACAAAGGGCACAGGTTTCAGTACACAAGACTACCACAAGGATTCAACCTGTCCCCAGGAATATTTAACAAAGTGTTAAGGGAACAGCTACAAGACTTAGACCTACCCAAAGACACCATCCTGGTACAGTATGTAGACAACCTACTCTTAGCCAGCCCTGACGCAGACTCCTGCCTAAAAGCCACACAAGCCGTTCTAACACGACTGGCCGAGAGAGGGTTCAAAGCATCCAAAGCAAATATCCAATGTGCCAGAAAGGAGGTTACCTTTTTAGGGAGTGTGCTGTCTGAAGACGGCACCGCAATGTCCACCACCCATCAGGACTCAATACTGGCCCACCCAAAACCAATACTGGTCAAAGACATGCTCTCTTTTTTGGGCCTGTGTGGGTACTCCAGTATGTATTTAGCGGACTACAAACTACGCACAGCACCACTCAGAGCACTGATAAACGAGAAAGGGCATAGGAACATGACTGCCAAACTAGAATGGGACTCAGACTCAGAACACGCTTTCATAACTCTAAAGCAAGATATGTCTACAGTATGCGCACTGGCCTCAGCAGACTATCAACACCCCTTCTTCTTGGATGTTTCTGAAAAAGAAAACACCGTAAACTGCGTACTTTTCCAGAAAAAGGGGGATCAGAGTCCAGGCAGAAATGTGTTGCTGTATGCTAGCGTAGCACTAGATGCAGCAGAGGCAAAAGAACCCCCATGCATCAGACATGCAGCTGGAGTGGCTAGAATACTAAGGAAAATCCAACACATAGTGATGAGACACCCACTTACAGTACTCACAAGCCATAGCATTGTAGCCCTAGTCAACTCAGCGGCCTTCACCATGACATCAGCAAGACAGACCAGGTTAGAAAAGTCTCTGACACAGTCACACATAACCTACACACATGAAGGCACCAACATGGCAGACTACTTACCAGGAGAAGGAGTCCCACACAGGTGTGAGGAAAAAGTAGTGCAGGATGTAAAAATACGCCCAGACATGCAGGAAACGCCAGTAACAGGGGCAAGAGACATGTTCAATGACGGATGTTGTTACAGACACCCACAGGACGGCCTAAAAGGGGCCTACGCTGTGGTAGGACGAAGTAATGAGACAGGACTTTTTGAAAACATTGACTGCTCCCCCATCAAAGGAAAAGTGTCAGCTCAACTAGCTGAACTAAAGGGCGTAATAGCCACTTTGAACCAAGGCATAGATCAAGACATAAATGTGTACACAGACTCAGCATACGTACACGGGGTAGTGCACCACGACCTAAAAAGATGGCTCAGGGCAGGATTCGTAACTAGTACAGGAACACCAGTGAAACACTATCACGAAATCAAGGCGTTAGAGGAGGCTATCATGAAACCCAACAGAGTAGCTGTAATCAAATGCAAAGGACACTCCAAAACCACAGGGTACCTAACCGATGGAAACAATGCCGCCGATCTGGCCGCCAAACAGGCAGCCGGATACGAAGCCACATTCTCACAAATGGTTGTACGGGCTCCCCAAGAAGGAATACTAGAAGCCAGAACAGATGAGGAGTTGGCTAAAGAACAATCTAAAGCTTCCCCGCAAGAACTAACGGCCTTTCTTGCCTGGGCAAGAAAGGGAGCAAATGACATTTGGTACTCCCCAGACGGGAGGCCAGTGATCCCACCAGGGTGGGTAAGAGCTATGATGAAGGAAGCACACTCAATGGCACACGTAGGAAAGAACCAAATGGTTAGGGCCCTGACCCATTGGTGGCACCCTTACCTACCAGATTTAATAGCCAATCATCTTGAAGAATGCAGTATTTGTGGACGCTACAATGTGAGGGCCACCATCAAACCACATGAGGGAAAGTTTCCTGCAGTAACAATGGCAGGGGAGGAGATAGTCATAGACTATACAGACATGATAGACAGACACAGGGGAAAGAGGTACATACTCATGGTTGTGGATGCCTACACAGGGTGGTGTTATGGAAATCTAGGACCCAAACACGGCTGGAGAGTACAAGTCAAGTGATCAAAACAAATAAATGGTGAATCGAGAAAAGCTGTCTTTTGGTTATTTATTTGAAGCTTCAAATACACGATACAATAATATAATTATGTCACAAGTCGGACAGAGTATAAGATAGTCTGCGCGAGAGTGCGCAGAACAATGGAAAAGCAGAGGTTATATAGGAAAATGAGTGGGAACGTGAGAAATCTGGATTCACACAGTCACATATTGTTATTAGACACCTGGCCTTGAGCGGGAGATAGCATAACGGTTCTCAGAGCAGGGAAGTTCGTGTGTGTCTGTGTGAGTCTCCCAGTAGCCATAGCAGCTCTGTGGCCTTGAAGAAGAAGACGAAGAGAATATAATATAATGATAATAGGAAAAGCACATCAGGAAATAAGAAGCATTTGGTTTAAGCATATGAAAGATATAATAAGGATGATATGAAATAAAAAATGTCCACTACATTCTCCCCTTTTGATCATACTTGATCAATAGAAAAAACAAATGATAGGATAGACTGATATAACACATCAATGAATACACTCCATCGCTGGTTTAAGTAAACACATCACAAATATATCATAGAAAACTGGCTGTTTTTGTGGAGGACAGACTCCAATATAATGTAAGCATAAGAGAGGAGATACACACATGATTATATTGATAAATCGGAATCAGACTCTTCTGATTCTAGCTGATCTATCTCACTGTGGCGCAAAGGATTGTCTTGTAATGGAATAGTAGTATACTGAACGAAAGCTGAGGATACCATACTGGAAACGCATTTCTTCAGTATTGGGATAATCAAACAGGTACAACTGATTAATAGGCCAAAAATGATCGCCAGGGGTGTAACTATACTAGCCAGCCATGCTTTCCACCCGCCTGATGTAAGCCAGGCCCACCAGTCCCAGCCCCCTGCGTTGGATATGTCATCAGCTTTCATGTCAGCTAACAGGTTGTTAAGATGCAGCACGGTGTCAGTGATGTTCTTGGTGGCGTCGGGAATGTAAGTGCAACAGGAGTCACCGATCACATGACACAGGCCACCCTTTGAGGCGAACAAAAGGTCAAGAGCGAATTGGTGCTGCATGAGCATGTTCCTAGAGGCTATTATGAATGGGGTCAATGCCTGGAAGCCTTGCGTCGTCTCGTAAGTGAGGTTCTCTAGCCGGACGTGTAAGGTATCTATTTTATGGGCATTGTTTACTGTACCCCACCATGGGAACAGGCCACCCATGAATTTAGCTCCAGCGGACGTCACATCTCTTTTTACCTTGTGGTGGTCGGGGTGTTGGAACTCTGGGTAATGATGTGTCGTGTACATTAAGGACGTGAGTACAGTGACTGCTGGATTCAAATCCACTAGAGTGCATGTACCTATCCAGAGGGGAGCCAGAACTTGATAGAGCTTGTCGCCGCACAACCAAAAGTAATCTTGTGGCGCGCTAAACCCAGCATCACTGGGCCACGCCAGTTGGAGGGACATATGTTTAACATCAGGGAATGCTACGTTAGAAAGGATTCTTTCAGGGGCACCAGATATGTGACAATACGAGATTTTGTAAGCACCGTAACTGCACGTGTTCCGTAGGATACGGGTACAACCAGTAGTAGTGCCTAGGAAAAAATAAGGTGGTGTAAGAGACGTTTTGTGGTAAACTCTCTGGATGCAGAGGCTGTGTTTCATCCCTCTCAAATGACTGGGGTGCACATGGCTGACGGGTTGGTACTTTGCATATGTGGTATCAAGCGTGGATGCACGCAAAGAGGAGTTAGACCGATTACTGCATGGTGGGGGAAGCTGCCTAGCATAATGCCACTCGGTTACGCTGTCTTCACCCTTGATGGGCCTTGTCAGAGCCATACACGCGCAGAGGTGTTCAACCTGGGTCAGAGAGCGCGGACGAACTGGCACGGACATTGATGAGTCCTGGGGGAAAAGGGTGCATGCATAACATGACCCATGTTGTCCTGCGGCCTGCAAGAATGATCTCAGAGTGTGCCACCAGACGTTACCGGTGATCCCATTACTGGTCTGAACCACATCAATGTTGCTATGGTCGTTATCGCCTATGTATAGATTAAATGTAGATGTACCTATGGATGTCAATAGTGGCGTCAAAGGTTGCTTACGCTTTTCCGGGGTCTGAGTTTTGGGCGCGATGTCTATGTAAAATGTGCCACGCGGGTCGGCGCCGGATACATACATACAGACAACAAAATAAAATAAATGTGGTTCGCCCTGCTTTCCCCATGTACCTCTTAGATACCTCGATTTTGGCTAACATGCTGTATGCTGAAATGGATACATAAAATATAGGACTAGTCCTAACACAACTATCATGGCAAGTATGCAGAGGAACCATTCTATGATTGTCCAGGCTCTCCAGTAGTATTCACATTGCTCACGGTTGCGTTGTCGTCTCTCCAGGCGAGCCCTCATCACGAGGGGGAAATGTTCCATGGAGTGTGTGAGTGTATTCTCTCGGTCGATTTCGTGACACGGACCGTCAGACTTCGCACACTGATAACACAAACGAGGAAGCAGAGAGCATATGGAACCGCTCAGCTGGCACTCGCTCGTGACACCTTGTGTGTAGTGTGTTTTGGTGTATGTAGTGCAAGTGTGGTGCTGGTGGTGACTAGGACACGTCACTTGTTGTCATCTCTGTTGGTGACTCGGACACGTCACTTGTTGTCATCTGTTGGTGACTCGGACATGTCACTTGTTGTCATCTCTGTTGGTGACTTGGACACGTCACTTGTTGTTAAATTCTGGTTGATCGGTGATCTTCGAGATAAGCTCGTCTGGCCATACGGGAGCTACAATACCCCATAGTGAGACATCGAACGGAGTGTTATGAATGAGAACTATAGGTTACTTACGTAACCCCAGTCTCAGAGTAACATGAAGTGAGATGTCTCACCAGACGGCCCTTCTTGCTATGGTGAAGCGAGAAGAGGTGCTTATTTTGAATGATGCATGCGTCGTGGCGCAGGCTACTTATAGGGGGTGATTTCCCCTGACGTTGACGTCAAGAATCACCGGCCAATCAGGATTGGCGTAATGAGATTGATGCTTCTGTTTGCTCCGCGATGTCTCCCATAGTGAGACATCTCACTTCATGTTACTCTGAGACTGGGGTTACGTAAGTAACCTATAGTTTTAAAGATCGTTTTTGCTAGTTAGCACCGGAAGTAGCATCTGCCCGTTTTAGCTAAGGACTAATGCTGACGCTTCTTGTGAGACTTGTGTTTTGTTTCTGTAAAAATGGTTCGTATTGTCAGTTAGCTGAGATTCTTCTCGTTAATCTGGTATAACACATTAATAGGTTTTTAAATATTAAGATGCCCTGAGACAGTGTTGTGAAAAAAAAAAACAGGGTCCCCGTCGGCGGGGACCTTCGGGCTTAACAGGATAAGATGATCGATGGCTACTGCCATATTTGCAAAATGTGCCTCTGAACCTTGACAAGTGCATGTTTCAGGCTTATCAATGAACAACAGGAGGGGTCACAGACATAAGACCAGCTGTTAAATAAAGCTCTTCTGACCTTAGCTGTCATGTGGGTATATTAATTCACCCATTTATTAATTATATGTTTTACATTTGATAACACCACTGTGTTTCGTATCCCCTAAACCTCCAGGGTGTACACAGTTTAATACTGGCAACTTCTAATTGTGGGAAATACGAAAACATCTTATAAAGAGATGTGCCATAGAACATGTTGTGAAACACACAATAGCCAGCATGTGTAGTTCTGGGGGGGGGGGGGCTGGACCCGGGTGCTGGACCCGGGTGCTGGACCCGGGTGCTGGACCCGGGTGCTGGACCCGTCCAATTCCAGTTTTGGAAAGTCTGCCATGGTTCCATTCCATTTCAAAGAGCTGTTGACGCTCAGCGTAACCTTGTCGCACTGCCACTCCAACACTGTAAAGCAAGGCGGATGTTGTAGTCCCAAACGATAGCTGGGGATTCTGGGTAGTGTAGTGTCTTCGGAAACTGTAGTGTCTAAACTCCTAAAAAGCTATTTGTTTCTCTGGATCGAAGGTTAAAAACACAAAAGCATTGTACACAATTTAAACCAATCAATATTGTGTAATTAACAAGGATAAACTGATAGAGGATGAGTAATGCAGATATCACTGTGTAATCATTTGACAGTGAGGGGAATATATCCGGTTTTATTATGAAAACTTCGAGACCAAAAAAAACTGTTTTCACCCACGCTAACTTTACATGGAAGCTGCCGCATATACACGTTCTCCTGGCGAGACTTCATATCATCTTCGTAATATCTATCAAACTATAGATCCTACACATCCACTGGACGTGGATTCTAAAAGTACAATATACACTTCTCGCCAGAAATCGAATCAAAAAGCATTTTAATGGCCAAACTATTCCACAATTTAGGATTTTCCAGAGAGGGTTATTTGTGAATAAAGGGAGCATGTTGTTTCTTAAATGGCCACTAGAGGTGCTACACTTTAAAACGTGGCTATGGGTCGTAATCTAAGGTGCTGAAACAATCGACCTATTTGGTCGTTTTTTGTAGGAGGACAGGCTGGAAAGAGTATACTGCTCAATAAATAATGATCACTTCACCACCTCTCTTGACATCTAGGCGCTTGAGAGTGAGGCAGAACACAGGGACAGTGGAGAGAGGTCCATTGCTGAGGTGAGTGATGAAAGGGAAATGGCAGTTTAGAGTAAAGTGATGTGGACTCTCATCCAAGAATTGTAAGGAAATCAGTGGGGATATTGAACAGGAAACATTTCAGTCAAGGGGCATCATATGACCAATATAGACAGAAGAGCAACATTTAAGTCAATGATACCATTCCGAGGTGAACTTAACATCTGTATGGAGTCAGATCAGTCTCAATATTAATAAATGCCCACAGAAGGATTCACAAATGTATTTTGCGATGTATATATAAATGACTCTCCACAACAATATCTCTCAACGCACACACACATATTTATTCCATCCATCCATCTTCTCACGCTTATCCGTGGTCGGGTCGCGGGGGTAGCAGTTCCAGCAGAGAGCCCTAAACTTTCTTTTCCCTGGCGACATCAACCAGCTCTGACTGGGGGATCCCAAGGCGCTCCCAGGCCAGCGAAGAGATATAATCCCTCCACCTGGTCCTAGGTCTACCCCTTGGTCACCAACACAATTTTTAATCTATTGATTCGTGTTCACCAACACGATTTCCCCCTTTTTTTCATGTTGCACAGCACAATTTTAAAAACAATGTATTTCTACTGGTAATGTGTTTCGTGCCTGCAGCACGTCTTTTTCTCCGGTCGGGTCGTGGAAGACCAGAAGCTGTGTGGTTCATAAAAACATGTTCGTACTCAATATCAAGCCACAATTATTGCTTTTATTTTAAATCGTATAATTTCTGACTTTTGTTGCCGTCTGTGAGGAAAATAAATGGGGCTCAGAGCCTCAGAATACTGAAATCTGTATTTTTAAAATCTTTTTTTCCTTCTAATTTGTTATTATTTTCAAAATAACGCACTGTTATTTACTCTCCAATAACACACAATTATCCTTGCTTTTATTTATTGGTTTAATTCCATAATCTCGGGCTTTTTTGGCGTCCGTCAGGAACTGAATTTCAAAATAAAAATAACCGGAAACAGACGTAGGCCTCTAGGAGTTTAGGATGGCCGAAGACACTACACTACCCATAATCCCCAGCTATCGTTTAGGACTACAGTCCCCGTGATTAATCTTTAAACTTTGGGATTGGATGTTGGAGTGGCAGTGCGCCAAGGTTACGCCGAGCGTCAAACAGCTGTTTGAAATGGAACGAAACCACGCCAGACTATCCAAAACTGGAATCGAACGCCCCCCCCAGAACTGCTGGCTATTGTGTTCCGCAAAATGTTCTATGGGACGTCTCTACTGAACGTTTTCGTGTTTCCCACAATTAGAAGTTGCCAGTATTAAACACATTGGTGTTATCAAATGTAAAACATATAATTAATAAATGGGTGAAAATCGCTTGTGTCCATAATGCGCAGCATTAATATTTACCCACATGGCAGCTCATTGTTACTTTGTAATTCTACTCCACGACAATTCAGAGGTTAACCTGGTAGTTTTACTCCACTGCATTTATTTGAGTTACTTTGCAGATTCTGATTAATGATGTGAAATATAAACATTACATTACATTACATTGCATTTAGCTGACGCTTTTATCCAAAGCGACTTACAATAAGTGCATTCGACCAGGAAGACACAACCTTGAAGAAAACAGAATCATATAAGTACATCAGGTTTCATAGAGCCAAGTATTTCAAGTGCTACTCAACTGGCTATAGATAAGCCAGTCCTTTATTAGTATATAAGTGCTCTGTTAGCAGTTCTTTGTTAGTAATTATTTCGCTCCAGGTGCTAAACAACCCTTAAATCAGACTTTAGTTACACCTGAGTAACATTCAGGGAAGGTGATTGTCAAGTGCCAACAATCAGAAGAGATATTTGATAGTTGGTGCTTGAGAAGACTAAACATTTATCTGCAATTGACATGAATGGAAACGAGTAATAAAGTATATTCATTACTCATTATTCTCTACTAATAGTTCATTAAAGACTGTATATTATGGCTATTTTGCACATCCCTTTCAAGATTTCAAGATTTTCTAAGGTTTATTGACATATCATATACACAACTACAGTGTAGTTATGCAATGAATGAAAAACTTGGGTCGCAGCTGAGGTTCCTCAACAGTGCATTACAAGACATCTATCAATATGTGTATACCTCCACCATTAAACTGTCATATTCTGCACATTTCTTATACTA
This sequence comes from Pseudochaenichthys georgianus, assembly GCF_902827115.2. Taxonomy (NCBI): domain Eukaryota; kingdom Metazoa; phylum Chordata; class Actinopteri; order Perciformes; family Channichthyidae; genus Pseudochaenichthys; species Pseudochaenichthys georgianus. The sequence goes on from NW_027262997.1 coordinate 15,518, forward strand.
TCTACATACATAAGAGTATAATTCATATGTATAACATCAGTTAAAATAAGTGCTTCAACATAGTTAACATTGCAGGAAAGCAATATATTAGACGTTAAGTACTTTGTCAGGCTTAATATTTATCTGTAGATAGATACCCCCAAAGCTTTTTTCTTATTTAAAAGAAGACCTTAATCTAAAGTATTATTTAATGTTTAAATTCGTTTTTCTGTTTTGCACATCCTCCTATTAATATCTGTACATCATGCACTAAACTGTTTTATTGTAGAGATCACTTATAGTATCTTTTAGATTTTTTATATTCTATATTTCTATATTTATACTTTCTCCCTATGAAATGATGTACTCTTAATATTGTTTTCATCAAATATAACACATAAAAACAATAATTAAATAACGTGCTTTAACCACTAGGCGGTGCACACAAGGTACACACAGCCATAATAACTTTGTATTATTAGTGTAGGACACTGATGTATGTACAACATCTGAAGATGTGTAGTTTTATTCATCATTTTACAGCATATTGCTATATTATTTCAGACTCAGTATTTACATTCTTATATTCAAAGAAATACAGTAATATCTTTAAAAACTACAAGTCCTTTTATATCAGCTGTGCACCGTTATGGTGTAAATATAACCTATCTACAAATTAGATCAAATGTAAAAGTCAGCCGAATTAGTGTTGATACTGCAAGGAGACGTATTGTGTGAAGAGAAATTGAAGATGTTGTTTAATTGTTGATATATTTATGATCCACGTCAAGTATTCAGTTTCGGCGGCATTTCTTCAGTTTTTTCAAAGGTCTTCTGATCAGGGCTCTATAAATAAAGAACTACGGCAGATCTGTAATATGTAATGCAGCCGAACCGTGTATTACAATTAGGGGTGTTGAACATAATCGTTTCTACGATGCATTGCGATGCGGACGTGGACGATTCGGTCTCGATGCAGTGACGGAAGATAATCGGTTATAGAGTAGTAACGTTGCTTCCTGATTTTACTATAACGTTTTTTCTGTCACTTTAATATCAAATCGGTCGGTGACGCAGAGATCAGGGAACAGACGTGACAGCGGCACAGCAACACGGAGCAGTCTGCTTTATCCACCAACACAAGAACACCAGTCCAGAACCAACAGCAGAAGGACCCGCTCTCAATCACTCAGTCGCTGCGGCTCAGAGACACAGGGACCCTGTGTCTCTGAGCCGCATGTTATTATTATTGTTAACATGTTATTATGAACCACACAGCTTCCGGTCTTCCACGACCCGACTGGAGAAAAAGACGTGCTGCAGGCACGAAACACATTACCAGTAGAAATACATTGCTTTTAAAATCGTGCTGTGCAACACGAAAAAAACGGGAAAATCGTGTTGGTGAACACGAATCAATAAATTAAAAAGTCACGTCCAGGATCGCCTTTAAAGTGCATGCACAAATGTTTTTATTTCAACTTTTTATGCAAATAAAGTGTTAAAGGAACAAATCTCTCTGCGTGCTTGAAAATGTGGTCGAAACAAATTCAAAATCACTTCGCCAGGAGAGGTCGCTGTAACTGAAGCTTCGAGAAATGAACCTATTTCCGACACAATTGTCCAAGTGGTTCGATGCTTCATTCAAAGCTTCATTTTGCCATCACTAGCAAATGGTGGTCACACCAGATACTGACTGGTTTTCGGAAAGATTGTTTTAAATCAGGGGTCTCCAACCTTTCTCCACCTGAGAGCTACTTTGAAAAAATGAAAGTGGCCAAGAGCTACTTGCATCGCATCGCTTACATTTATTCACATAGCACTCATCAGTTGAATTAAGCTACTTTTGTGTGAAATTGCAATACCTAAAGCTTATCTAAAATCTTAACTTCACATCAAGGTCCAAGAAAACGACAATTTCTCACATATTAATATGGACAACATAGTAAGTACATCACTGAAGATTCACATAAATGTCCAAGAGAAAAATACAATGTTTTCACTTCTTATTATGGCCCACATAGTAAATACATCGCCTTAATCACCACCTTGCAAGCATCTTATGGCACGTGTAAAATAAGTGCATTCACTATTTTTTACAGTTAGTGAGATGACTGGCGCTGCATGGAGTCCACCATACAGGTGTATGCTGGAGTGTACCCACTTAGGTTCACTCTAATAGAGTCATTTACATGTTCATCAGTCGGTCTTGTTCTGTAGTTAGATTTCATGCCGGAAAAAGCTGCTTCACAAAGGGATGTAGAGCCTAATAAAGCAGACATGTTCAGTGCTGCTTGGTGAATGTTCTTATAGTTTTCTGGGTCTACAAGGCTCCAGAAATGTTGTGAGTTTTGCTCAGACTTCAGCTGAACATGATTTTGGAGATTTATAACCTCCTTCTCCACAGGATTGACACTGAACAGTGCAGCCATATTTTCTTCTTCTTCGTCTTGACATTAAATTATAAACCATAATTAATCAATTGTATAGGTCTAGCCTCCCTATATCTGTGTGTGACATTTTTCCATCCTCAAAAAACTAATACTTCTGCAGTCTAGCTGCAGCTTCTAGCAACGGTCTTCTGTTAAAGAAAGGACACTGAATGTCCTGAATGAGGCATCACACACAGGACTTGAGTCTGAACACAGCAGACAACAGGAGTATTTACAACAGCATTATAAAAACAAAAATAGTGCATGTGGGTGCACACTTACATTCTCTGTCTTACTGTTACATGAATCCCATGAATGTATGAGATTAAGTTAGCTTCATCATCTCAATCAGTGAATAATAAAGTTTCTATCAGCCTGTCACTCTTATTAGTAGTTATTTTTCAGGAGGGGGTGGGGTTTGGAGGAACGGAGAGGAGACGGTGATCGCGGAAGCTTTTTTCCTCCTGCCTTCACAAACTTCACACACGTATTTATCAACTGAAAATAGCGAGAGGACATTCATACTCTGCAATCCAAGACTTGATTAAATCCACCAAAAACCTGACATTACGATAACGAGTGTTTTTCAAAAACACAAATCCCTCCCTGTGTGTCTCTGAGCCGCAGCGACGCGGCCTGATTCAGAGCGGGTCATTCTGCCGTTGGTTTGACTGGTGCTGCTGGAGAAACAGACTGCTCCGTGTGTGGTGTCGCTGTGCCGCTGTCACGTCTGCTCCTTGATCTCTGCGTCACAGACCAATTTTATATTCGTGTGACAGAAACAATTCTAAAATAAAAACACTTTATTGTCCGGCCGCGGCCGAAAAATCAAGAAGCAACGTTACTACGCTATAATCGATAATCGAGCGGAGAGCTACTGAAAAGCTGCCCGCGAGCTACCGGTAGCTCGCGATCGACGTGTTGGAGACCCCTGTTTTAAATAAAAGGACATACAACAAAAAGATGGATAATAATAAAATGTATATGAAAAGACATTTGGTCAAATGAAATGACACTGAGCAAGTGATAACAGTAACATCAGCGTGGATGAAGCTGGTGCAGGTCTTTCTTCATGCCCCCCCTCCGTGCTGTCCCCTCAGAGGAAGTGGCAAAACGGGATAAGACCTCTGGACGCCACGCTGTCTCAATGATCCACACTGTTAATATGAGAGGAAAATAAATGTTTTAGGAAATGAAAAATTTGAAGTTAACAAATTAAACACAGCTCCGGGGCCGTCAAAGTTAACTCAGCCTCCATTGATTTTCATATCAAATTAGCGTGTTAATAAAATAAGCTATCATGGCTTATACTTGCATATCCAAACAGAATCATGAAAGCCTGTTGGTAGAGTCAGGCACATGAGTCAGTTTGAGTGTGTGCGCCGGTGTCTGAACGCTCACTCACTGCTCGCTTTGTAGCTAACTGTCCCTGCTATTAGGCTACTTAGCTTGCATTGTTATGGATCTAAAGGTAGCAAAGGCTAACTTTCATAGCACAGCTTTCCTTCTCACTTAACACAATAAAGAAACAGACCGTATAGTACAGCACAAACAACACAAATGATCAATACTTACATATATTTTCACTTGTAGTATTATAATAATTGAAATGCTGGTTCTTCTGGGGGTGTTCTATCCACGCTCAGGCAGCCACCGCACCGCAGCTCCCTGCACTGTACAATCGCTGAAGGACTGGGCTGTCACTCAAACACTGAGTAGCCAATGGGGACGCACTCCTGAAAGTCCCGCCCACCTGGGAGGTTTGTGTCAGAATCTCAAACAAAAAATGAAGGAGTGCAAAAGAGAAAGCTGCAGCGAGAGCAAAAGTCTGATCATTGAGAAAGAAGAAACAAGAACTGCAAACAAAAACCTATGTTAAAACAAAGAAAAAAGACTTATAGTTTACATGATTACACAAATGATTTGTTTGCAACTTATAGTTTTATTTTTGAATTTTATTTTATTTTGCTTGACTCAGTTTTTTTTTCTTTTAAACTCATAATTTTGCTTTATTCTGAGAACGTGTTGCTTTATCTTTATGATACAAAACTAATCCCATACTATCACTCTGTATGTCACCAATATAATGTTTACAGACACCAGAGCCTGTTTTAGATATTGTAACTACACAAGGAACAAAACTTGAAGTTGTTGCCTGTTACAAATACCTTGGTATCTGGCTTGATGATTGTCTCTCTTTTAAACTCTTTTAAACTTCTTTTTCAGAAACAAGTCCTGTTTCTCGCTTGAGGCCAGGAAAAGGCTAGTCACTGTGACCTTTTTACCTGTGCTGGACTATGGGGATTTGTTGTATATGAATGCACCTGCCAATTACCTGAGCAAATTGGATGCTGCGTATCACAGTGCTCTGAGATTTGTCACAAATTGTAAAGCGCTTACACATCACTGTACACTGTATACCAAGCCAGGTTTACCATCACTCTCTGTACGGAGGCTCAGTCATTGGTACACGTTTATCTATACAGCTTTGTTGGGTAAACTCCCGTATTATATCTGCTCTCTGATAACACAGAGAGTTGCAAGCAGCTATTGTCTGAGGTCACATGATGTAGTCTTGTTAGATGTGCCAAGAGCAAGGACTGTCTTCGGTAAGACAGCTTTTATTTGCGCAGCTCCACTTGCTCGGAACAATCTTCAGCAAGAATTGAAACTGAGCAATCTCATTCCTCTGCATGTTTTTAAAGCTAGGCAAAATGAAATGCTTGCTGACACAATGGGCACTTGTAAATGTCTATAACTATGTATCCTGTAAATATAATCTATAATGTCCTTTATTGTTTTATGTTTCATGTGGAACCTATATGCTGCAGGTCTCCCTTGAAAAAGAGATCTATGATCTCAATGGGACCAATCTGGATAAATAAAGGTTTGAAATCGAATGAAATGACAGAGACTTTACTATGTGTCCTGACTTTCCATAGTCTAGCAGCTACTCTAGCTAATGTATGTAATGTATGTGTGTGTCACTGTGTGACATATTTAGTCTTGCTGATGTGACATAAAAGCACAGTAAAAAGACACAAGGTGAGGCAGACAGTACTCTGCCACACTGAAGGGGGCGTACGTGAGCCCACAGGTTCTTGTTGCTACTGTTATTTTACCTAGAGACCGTGGACGCAAACAACAAGCTAGACTTTTGAAACTACAAGAAGATAAGGAGGACTTTTACAAAAAGTAATAGAGATTTTTGTCCAGAAGGATAGGCCAATGGACTATCCTTCAAGTCAAGGTAAGACCACCATTTTATTGAAAATGAGATCTTACTAAGAGAGAACACTCCAATATTTAAATGAAACTACATTTTGGGTATCCTTTTGTTGAACGGCCTGTTTAAAATTAATTGAAGCATCAGACTAAAAAAGCTTTTGAAAATAACAGAATATTTCGATTAATGTCAAAATATAGTAATATTTGTAAATCTGACTCTGAAAGAGTCAGTGCCTCACCAGCCATGAACCTCACCACACGACACTGGTGCTGGGTAGTGGTACTATAACAAGTTCAAGATTCAAGAGGCTTTATTGTCATATGTACAGATGCTACAGTGTAGATATGGCATTTCTATCATAAAACTTTGGGGTACTCAACATTTTTAGGTTCACAACAGGACTCTATGAGCTGGCAACTAGACTATAGCAATACTGAACAATATGGTAAGCATTAACCAGGACAATGGGGGAGATGTGTGGGCAGTGTCAGAAATGGTGAAAGGGTGGAGGTGAGATAAGAGGGGTTGATGGATCTGGAATGTAATGCTGTGTAGCTGCTGGGGCGATATGGTTATTTCCAGGAGGGTCAGAAAGGTTAAGGTCAGTACTGGTCTGGTTATTGATGATGGCCAGTGGTGAAGAGCAAATATACTTTACTTAAGTACTGTACTGAAGTACTTTTTTGTCATACTTGTACTTTATTCCAATATATACATTTAACACTAATCATAACCAGTTTACACATATAAACACATGGCATATGTATTTGATATAATGCAGTACTTAACAACCAATATACCCAGTAAAAAAAACACAAACTGTCTCAATATTGACAAACTACAACATATAAGCTCTTAGATGCATTTGTGAGCAATTCAAAACAATAATATAATATTATAAAACAACATGACACTTTTACGGGGATACAAGCGGCCGAGATGGGTTTTCTCCGCAGGGTGGCTGTGTCTCCCTTAGGGATAAGGTGAGAAGTTCGGTCATCCGGGAGGGACTCGGAGTTGAGCCGCTCCTCCTTTGCTTCGAAAGGAGCCAGTTGAGGTGGTTCGGGCACTTAGTTAGGATGCCACCTGGGCGCCTCCCTAGGGAGGTGTTCCAGGCACGTCCAGCTGGGAAGAGACCGAGGGGTAGACCTAGGACCAGGTGGAGGGATTATATCTCTTTGCTGGCCTAGGAGCGCCTTGTGGCCAGGGAAAGGAAAGTTTGGGGCTCTCTGCTGGAACTGATTCCCCCGCGACCCGACCACAGATAAGCGTGAGAAGATGGATGGATGAACATGACACTTTTAAGAGCCATTGTGCATAATGGAGCCATTGTGCATAATGGATATATTTACTTTTGATACTTTTAGTTCATTTAGCTGACAATATTTCTGTACTTAAACTTAGTAACATTTTAAAATAAGGACTTTTTCTTGTATTTTCGGACACAAGTCTTCTTTTACTTAAGTAAGGGATCTGAGTACTTAAGCCAACTCTGATGGTTACAGAGGTGCAGACCAGGTCCAGTGTGTGGGAGGGGAAATCATTGTATTGGAGGATGTTCAAGAAATGTGAAGAAGTCAAAAAAACAGATGGTGAGTTGAGCTAGAAATGAAGATAAATCAGACTTTAAAATAAAGTAATGCCTTACTTTCTCTCCTAGAGACCCTGCCTGAAACGCCTCCATTGGACTTCTTTGTTCACTTCTGTAACATAATTACATCACTATGTAACCCTCACGCTTCTGTGTGCAAACTCGACCAGATAGGATTAACTGCTGACTCCAGAAACCTGTGATAAGTACTATTTTGTTTTTAGACTTCTCTGTTTCAGTGTGCTCTGTATAAATGTTCTGTATTTCATTTGCTTAAAATTGTGCTTTTAAATCTCAAAAAAGCTCAAATATCAAATTTTCTGGCAGAAATCTGGGACATTTATTTTTATAGAAACCTTAACAACTGAACTAACTGGTTCTTAGGGTTATCTTCGATTTAAACATTTGTATAAATACTAAGGGCTCTATTGTCTAGGGGTAATTGTATTAGGGTTAACTTTATAACTTCTGTACCTAGGGTTACATCCAATATTTGTCATTAAAAAAGGCCAGGAGACTCTAATTTGTGTTAAGTGGCCCAGTTTCGATTGGTGCACATCGGCTGCAGAGAGTTAACTAATTAAAGGGGCATGGCCCCACATTTGTGACAACTCAGCAATCAGGACTGGTGTCCATTTTAGGCAGCACTTTCCTGGAGCGTCAGACAGACGAAGACTGACAAAGGAGTCCTGTTGGAGTCACGAGGGAGGCAAAGAGGAGGCAAACCCAAAGTATCTCTGGTATTTTTTGTCCCCTCTTGCTACATGTGTATATTCTCCTTTCCTGTTCATGTGTCCTCTCGACATTTTTACTGGCCCCGTGCATCTCGTAATCGTTGTAACCAGCCTACTCTCGTCTATCCAACATGCTCCACTGACATCCAACATCTAGTTACAGGTGGCCTGTGGAACTTATTAGATAATCTCCTCTTCATCCCTGAAACTGGCCCTCCCGCTATACTTCTCGGAGACTTCAACCTCCAGACAGGGAAGATAGACGAACTAACATCTCTTTTAACCACCTTTGCCTTCTCACTGTCTCCGTCCCCACCAACTCATAAAGCTGGCAATGTCCTTGATCTCATATTCTCAAGGAACTGCACTACTTCTAACCTCTCTGTAAACCCGCTCCACACATCCGATCACTTCTTCATCTCATTCTCTCTACCCCTTTCCAAACATAACAAACTAATCTCTTCTCATCCTGCACCTGTCCGCCGTAACTTTCGTTCCCTCTCCCCCTCTACCTTTGCCTCATCGGTGCTCTCAGCCCTCCCTTCCTCTGACTCGTTCCAACGCCTGCTTCCAAACTCTGCTGCAGAAACTCTCCTCTCGTCTCTCTCATCCTCTCTGGACTCTCTCTGTCCTCTCACATCTCGGCAGGCTCGTCAGTCCCCTCCTGCTCCCTGGCTAAATGACGCACTGCATGCTAATAGAACCATCCTTCGGGCAGCAGAGCGGAAATGGTGGAAATCCAAACACCATGACGACATCCTAACCTATCAGGCTCTCCTCTCCTCTTTCTCTGCTTCGATCTCTCAGGCAAAAAGCACTCTCTTTCAAGATAAGATCCAATCTTCCTATTCCAATCCCAAAAAAATATTTTCCATCTTCTCCACCCTCTTGGACCCCCCCAAAGCCCCTTCCTCCTCCTCCTCCTCCTCCTCCCTTCTGTCAAGCGACTTTGTCAACCACTTTGAACAAAAGGTTGATGATACCACTGGGTCACCAGACCCACCGTTCACCCACACACTGACCTCCTTTTCCCCTCTCTCTCCAAGTGAGGTTCTTACCCTCATTACCTCTGCCCGTCCTACCACCTGTCCTCTGGACCCTATCCCCTCAAACCTCCTTCAGACTATCGCTCCTGATATTCTACCGTTTCTCACCCATCTCATCAATACTTCTCTAACTTCTGGTCACTTTCCAAAAGGTAACGGTCCGGCCTGCCCGGCGCAACCGGCATTTGTCTCGCCCCCGTTGCCAGATATCTGGCAGTGTGTGGAGAGGTCGTGGCAACAGCCACTGAAAACGAGAGCTCCGGTGGCAGGAATGGTAGGTATTCTGAGGGTGCGGGCCGCAAGGAGACCTCATATCCCGACGGGCAACCCCCTCGATGAGAGCCTGGCACAGGCAGCAGGCTGGGCGGAGAACCTCTGCCCCCGCTGCCGCATGACAGGGAAAACACTGGAATATTTTGATAGAATATTCCGGTTTGGAGCGGATGGCCGCGGCTGCAAATGACACGGGTGTGTTGAGCATCTCGCTGATTATTCCTCCGCAAGAGGCCCCCACCTCACCGGATCAGAGTGATTATTTGGACCACTTTCCTAAAGAAACCCACTCTCACCCGTCCGATGTTATAAACTACAGGCCTGTCTCTCTCCTCCCATTCCTGTCTAAAACACTTGAACGCGCTGTCTTTAAACAACTCTCCTCTTCTCTCCATCAGAACAACCTTCTGCATCCACACCAGTCTGGTTTCAAGGCAGGTCACTCAACAGAAACTGCCCTCCTTGCTGTCTCTGAGGAACTGCACATGGCTAATGCAGCCTCCCTCTCCTCTGTCATCATCCTTTTGGACCTGTCTGCTGCATTCAACACTGTGAACCATCAGATCCTCCTTCGCATTCTCTAAGAACTTGGAGTTTCAGGCTCTGCATTTTCCCTCCTCACCTCCTACCTCAAAGACCGCACCTACAGGTTAACTTGGAGAGAGTCCGACCCTTGTCAATTAACTACAGGGGTCCTTCAGGGCTCTGTTCTTGGTCCCCTCCTCTTCTTTCTGTACACAAACTCGCTCGGATCTGTCATTAGCCCGCATGGTTTTTCATACCACTGCTACGCTGACGACACTCAATTAATTTAGTCTTTTCCCCGCTCAGAGACCCAGGTCGTCGCTCGCATCTCTGCTTGTCTGGTAGACATCTCTCAGTGTATGTCTGCTCACTACCTCAAGCTCAACCTTGACAAGACTGAACTGTTTTTTCTTCCGGGAAAACATTGTCCCACTCTTGACCGAACAATCAACATCGGCCCCTCTGTTGTTTCCCCGACTCAGACGGCAAGGAATCTGGGTGTGACCCTAGATAACAAACTGTTCTTCACTGCAAACATCGCTGCAACAACCCGCTGCTGCAGTTCTATCTCACACAGGCTCCACCCTCTACTGGACTCTATGGGTACTACTCTCATCAATGATACGCGAGCGTTCACACACTGAAGTTGTATAAACGTAGCCGGCCAATCAGGACGAGCCTACACGAATGCGCGCGCAGGCTCACAGTATATAAGGCGGCTACGCCTCCTGACTGTCATCCTTTTCTCTTCAGTGAGCGAGACAACACCTGACCAGAAAAGCATTCGAAAAAAGTAAAAAGTATCTTACCTCCAGGCAAGCAAATTAAATCGCCTCTGCAGGAAACCTGTGCCTGTCCCTCATGCCCGGCTTAATAGCGGGCGCCGATCCCCACCAGCTCTGTTTCGAGTGCCTGGGACCAGACCACGCCAAAGACGAGCTTGAGGTGGTGGACGTGGGAGACCAGGATATGGCCGAGGCGACGCCATCAACGTTCGCCATCCCAGCCGTGCGGGTTATGGCTCCATTTCCACCACTGCCGCTGTAGCCGGCCGCCTCCGCCAGGGGTTTTACGGTCCGGCCCGCCCGGCGCATCCGGCTTTCGTCTCGCCCCCATTGCCAGATATCTGGCAGTGTGTGGAGGCATTGTGGTAACAGCCACTGAAAACGAGAGTTCCGGTGGCAGGAATGGTAGGTATTCTGAGGGTCCGTGGCCGCAAGGAGACCTCATATCCCGGCACATAAGAAAATACAATACTGTCAAACTAAACTGAAATTCAACAACTTGAATGTCACATCCCTGGCATCCGCAACTCCGGAGCCTGGTCCTTGACACATAGAACCAGCGCAGCCAGATGAACCCAAAAGCAGCCGGCATCGTTGAACCGAAACAGGCTGATTCCGACTGCATGGAGGTTTGTTGTCGGGACATTGTGACGGGCAAATACAAGCTTATTTGGGCAAAGAGAAAGGTACTTCAATGCAGAATGGTACAAAAACAGAGAGTGGTTAATTATTTGCAAAACTACTAAACGAGCCTTCTGTGAAATATGCAGATGTGCTGCTGTCAAACGGCTTGTAACTTTCTCCAAATGTGGAGATGACAGCTTTGTAAATACCGAGTTAATAACTGGAACTTTTCACAGAGCTTACTTCAGTCAAACACCAGTCAACATTCAGCTTGTCAAACAAGAGCGTAGGAGGACAAAAGAAGAGATGGAATCAGCAACTGCGCTGTCATATGTGGGCTGGACCTGTATAGTTTAATTTTACAGGAAAGGAGTGAGCAGAGGGCCGAGTTGTCCATTCTTGTTCTGTTTTCTCTGACTATCTTCCTCCTGAACACCCTCTCAGACTTTCATTTGCTCGCGCTACTAAAGAGACACGTTACCATGGAAACCAAACAATGGTGTAGCTGTATTGAAGTCCGAGTGGAAACAGTAACGTTTGGTGCGTTATGTTAGAATGAAACAGGTCGTGACTCACAAATCAGATTTAGTCAGAAATCGGGAGAAATATGACCGCGGGAGGAAAACGAGAGTCTCCCGAGAAAATCGGAAGGGTTGGCAAGTATATACACACGCACTTTTTGGCCCCCCCCACTTCTGAAATGAATCCGGCGCTGCTGCCGAGTTGCCTTTTGATTCGGGGTGACCGTAGTGGGGCGACACTCAGATCGAACCCCTCCTTTGTTCCCAAGAACCTAAGGAGTTCGTTCAGGTCGAGGGCTATACTGTTAGACGGCCTTAGTCTTCCACCCCATATTGGGGACAGGGAGGCTAATTTGCACCTCCCCCCCCCCGGTGCGTGCGCTGGCATGTTATGTAGGGCACACGGCTTCCATTAGGCGCACTGAACAGCTGTTTGTGTGCTTTGGGGATGGTGTGGTCGGTAAAGCTCTGTCCAAGAAACGCCTGACAGGATGGCTCTGCGAGTGCATTTCACATACACATACCCATCGTTCTATCGTGATACGTATTGTATCTATAAGCACAGGCGGAGCCCTCTACCTAGGGGCCCTGTCTTTCCTCGCTGAAGAGGGTGTAGGATGACAGTCAGGAGGCGTAGCTGCCTTATATACCGTGAGCCTGCGCGCGCATTCAGGAAGGCCTGATTGGCCGGCTACGTTTATACAACTTCAGTGTGTGCGTATCATTGATGAGAGTAGTACCCCTATGCCCCTTTCACACCAACGCGTTCTCAGGGCCGGCTCGGAACTAGAGCCTCAAAAGTACTGGTTTTTCCTCTTCACACCGCAGCGGCGCCGCCTCTTAGCTCCGGAATCCGGTTCGTTTCCAGCTCCAAAAAATTGTCGGTCTAGAACAGGGGTGCCCAACCAGTCGATCGCGAGATGTGTCTAAAACTAGAACAACAATATTCTGTTTTATCGTTGATGTCCTATAACATAATCTTCCTGTGCCAGAATAATGCACTTGAACACATCAACACTTTGTGATTGGCCCCATGTGTCGTGGCGTGGCTGTTTGCTAGTTTGCTGACGTTGTCCGTGACAACAGGAGTGACAGTCTGCACACACACAAGACCGCAATTATGGCAGAAGCAAAAAAGCCCAAAATACATAATTTTCACTCCGAGTGGGAGGATGAATATTTTGTTATCTATTGCAATTCAAAGTCCATCTGTCTCATCTGCAATGCGAGCGCGGCTTTATCGAAGAAGGGTAATTTAGGAGCGGCATTTCAAAACAGTGCACAAACGCTACGAGACGGAATTCCCTCCTAATTCTGCCCTACGCTCCAAAAGGGGAGGGGCCTGAAAGGACAGCTAAATGCACAGCAGTCCATTTCCACCAAGCACAACAACAAGAGCAAGGCTGGTACCATAGCATCTTATCGTGTCAGTCACGTTCTTGTGAAACACATGAAGTCTTTCAAAGACGGCGAAGTTGTGAAAGAAGCATTCCTGGAGGCTGCCGACGCGCTTTTGAGGGACAGTAAAAATAACAGGTTTTTGATATAATAAAAACTCAAGTTAGATACCGTTATTAATCAGCTGTAAGTTTTAGTTTGTTTGAACTTATTCATTATAATTAGTGGTGCACGATAATTATCGGTCCGATATTAGGAATTATGACGTCATCCCGATAAACCCGATAAAAGTATTAATAGCCCCGATAATATACAATGTATTTTTTGGGTAAAAAAAAAGAAAAAAATACTGTGGTGTGGGTGGATTGGGATGAGG
>NW_027262997.1:29530-149455 GCF_902827115.2 Pseudochaenichthys georgianus
AGCATCTTATCGTGTCAGTCACGTTCTTGTGAAACACATGAAGTCTTTCCAAAGAACGGCGAGTTGTGAAAAGAAGCTTCCTGGAGGCTGCCGACGCGCTTTGAGGGAACAAGTAAAAATAACAGGTTTTGATAATAATAAAAATCAAGTTAGATACCCGTTATTAATCAGCTGGTAAGTTTTAGTTTGTTTGAATTCTTATTCAATTATAATTAGGGGTGCACGATAATTATCGGTCCGAATATTAGGAATTATGACGTCATCCGATAAACCCGATAAAAGTATTAATAGCCCCGATAAGATACAATGTACTTTTTTGGGTAAAAAAAAAGAAAAAAATACTGTGGTGTGGGTGGATTGGGATGAGGGGCGCTTGTTTTTCACTCGGCTCCTCCCGTTTTGCCAGTACTGTGGTATTAGTGATTTAGGAAGAGGGGAGTTTTTCACAAATCCAGCACTCCCTAACTCATGCCTGGCTGTGACGTAAATGGTGCGCGGCCGTGAAGCCACGACAGTAAACAAACATGTCGTCGGTAGTATGGGATTTAAAAGTTTCAGAGTTAGATAGTTTGCTTGCTATTTGTATTAACAAATGCAATGCAGAAGTTCCACGAGGAGGGAAAAAGGCAACGAGCTATAATACTTCCAACCTGATCAGTTACCTGAAACATCGCCATGGCTACGATGGTGTGTTGAAAACGTACGAACACGCCTGCGCTGCTATACTAGCGGCGAATCCAAAGCCAGCTGCAAAGGCACCGGGGCTTTTACCTATCGATGAGGCTTTTGAAAAAGGCACTTTATTTGGGAAAATAAATATGGTCACTTTGAAGAGTCAAAACTGTTCTTGGCTTTGTTTTGTTCATAGTAGTAATGCTCATGTCATTTGCTCACTACTAGTCTTTTTTTTACCACCAGGTGTGCAAAAACTACAGGCACATTTAATATATATATATTATATTATTATCGGTTATCGGTATCGTTATCGGTCTTGAGAAGCAGGAAGTTATCGGTATCGGTATCGGTTTCAAAAAACCAATATTGTGCATCCCTAATTATAATTATTGTACAAAATGGTATAAGAATGCAATCTGTAATTGATTATAGTCTATTATCAATTCAGGTTAAGAAACTAGTGTTGCTTGTGTGACCGGACGTCACGTCTCCTCCCTCTGTGACGCTGCTTGGCACCATGCCAGCGCACCTGCTATTTTGTGCACCTGCTATTTAAGTGGAGACAAATCTGCTCCCTCCCCCTCCGCTTCTCCTTGAATGTGGCCGCGTGGATTGTTTGGCGTGGCAGCTCGCGCATCACACTCTCTACCAGACAGGTAAAACCTCTTGCATTTCTGTCATCTATTCATGGGCACGAGCGACACCCGGCTTGACACTACTCTGTCTTAGCGCAGCTGACGCCCGGTGCGTTTGAGGAGGATTGGCTCCGGAGGTTCCCGGTTTTGCAGTGTTGCAACTATTGGTGAGTTGCCGTTGTCTGCCGTGTTCTCATCTTCAGCTTGGTTTCTCTGGTGTACTGACTGTTATTAATGTCACAGTGGGATTTGGCCGTGGGATTGTTGGGTCTCGCTCTCCCTTCCCTGTGGGCTCTGTGGCTGCAACTGGCCGCACAGGCTGGTATGTATGAACTTCCCATGGATAACTTTTAATGCAATAAACTTAAGTAGGCTATTCACCAGTCATTTTAAACCACTTTCCAGGGGTGCCATAAACATTCTCCCTTCCTGGTGGGCTCTGTGGCAGCGCCTAGCTGTACAAGTTGGGACGCCGTAACTCTCCCCACCTCTGGTCATCATTCCCCCCCCCTACCTGCTGTTTTGGCTCGGCGAGCTCTCGCACCGAGCTGTGGCCTCATATAATTGACAGGCCCTGACTACTCCGTGTTGGACTGTCACTAGGGCCGTTTTGAGGTCGCGGAATTTCAAGGACACTTATTGTTTAGTTGATTTCTTTTGATTTATGTTTTGAGTACATTCATAGTATTTTGTTATTGTGTGATTTTGTTTATTTTCTTTTGTTAAATTAGTTTACTCAAGTTTTTGTTGTTTACGGTTATTTAGATTTGGTTTATTTGAGTTGTTTTCCTTTTTGTTTATTCATCTCCAACCACGTTTTATTATCTTACTGATTTTTAACTGTTTCTCTTGTGCCGGACAGGTGCTGTGGGCTCTAGGCGGCAAACCCAATCCCTGGTGGTGGTGTTCTTCATGTGTCCGTTTTGTTTGGTGTGCAGTGTCACGGGTGATTTTGATTTGACCCCTTCCTCCCCGTTTTGTTAATTGCCGCCGTGGTAAGCCCCAGCACTGTCCTTCTGCCTCCTCCCTGGAGGACTTTTAGAATATTATATTGTGTATTATTAGGAATACAATTATGTGCTAAATAAAATAACAATTGTTGTAATATCTTTTATACTGTCTCTGCCTGTGGTGTTCAAACGAACCTGATTGCCTTTTATGAAATTGTATAAACTTTAGTTTTTAGTAATTTCCTGGGGGCGAAACTCCCCCAGGTGGCGTTGTCAGCAAATCGAGAGTACATGAAACCCACACCGCCACATTCTGGCGTTGTCGGCAGGATCACCACGTTAAAGGGGCAGAGACAAGTTTTTGTTTAGTTTTCTTACCTTTTTGATGTTTAGTTTCAGCAGTAAGTGTCTTTTCCCATATATGAAAGTGTAGAGCCAAAACAGCAGTGTGTAATATAGGGATCCCTCTCTTCATACCATTTTGTGTGGCTTTGGTGTAGCTTTCCTCAGTTGTTATGGAGGACGAGATGCAGCAGCTCCGCGAGCTAGTGATGGAGCTTAAGGCAGACAACGAGAGACTTCGTCAGGAGCATGCTGCTTTGCGGATGGACTCTGGTGGTGTTTCTTCTGCGCCGGGTCGTCCTGACCTGTATGCAGGTGTCGCTGCTGCTGAGCGGGTTATTGTTATTCCAAGGGATCGTAAGTGTCCCATGTTTAGTGGCAAGACAGGCATGGGCGTAACTGAATGGATAGAAGAAGTACAGGCATGTGTGCGTGCCCGCCATCTTTCTGCTGCGGACCAAGCCCTCTACATATTTGATCATTTGGAGGGAGAGGCGAAGGAGGAGATCAAGTTTCGCCCTAGGCTAGAGCGAGGAGACTCAGACAGAGTGTTCACCATCTTAAGGGAGCTTTATGGTTGTGCTCAGTCTTATGTCACCTTACAACAAGCTTTCTTTTCTCGGCACCAACTTGAAGGTGAGACCCTTCAGGAGTTCTCCTTAGCCCTCATGGCTTTAATGGCTCAGGTTGAGCAGCATGCACCTCATGGGATGCCCAATGCAGATGTTCTCCTTCGGGATCAGTTTATTGAGCATGTGCTGGACAGTTCTCTCCGCCGGGAGCTTAAACAGCTTGTTCGTCGCCAGCCTACAGCCACCTTGTTGGAACTTCGTGGCGAGGCTATTAGGTGGGAAAGGGAGGGTCTTCCAGGGGGTACTAGAGGGCGTAGCTCCTCTCTGCCATCAGCTTATGGTCTTCAGTATGGAGTGCAGGGTCGCTTCCAACCCCCCCAGGTTCACTTTCAACCCCCCCCTCAGGTCAATCCACCTGGGCCAGGGTTGGGTGAGTTGATGGATCTTATGAAACGTCAACAGGAGCAGCTGAACACACTTACCCAGACTGTAGCCTCCCTGCAGATGCCTCGCTTCCAAGGCCAAACTTCTAGTAGTGGTCCTTTAATATGCCGAAGGTGCCAGCAGGCTGGACATCTTGCTCGGGAGTGTAATGGTGTGCGGGCTCCCCCCCGACATCGTAGTAATTCTGTTGCTGGTGTTAACTCCAGTGCTTCTCTGCCAGCCCATCCCTCCTACCGGTCGGAAAACTGAAACCCACTGAGCTGCCGAGCCACAGCTCAGTTGGGGAGTCTACAGGTTCACTAGAAGGTGCCGCAGCTGACTTAATTGGCTCTTGTCCAAACATTAATGTTATGATCGGAGGTGTAACTGTCCCGTGCTTGGTGGACACTGGTTCCATGGTGTCCAGTCACTGAGTTTCTTTTTGGAGAAGTTTGCACCTTGGGGCGTTGATCGCCTTCGCTCTTGTCACTGGCTACAGCTGCGAGCAGCTAACGGCTTAGCCATTCCATACATTGGCTACTTGGAACTTGATGTAGAGCTGTGTGGTAAAGTGATGTCCCGTTGTGGGATCCTGATCGTTAAGGACCCCCCTGGTGCTGTGTCTCCTGTCCCTGGAATCATGGGGATGAATGTGATTCGTCGTTGCTATCGAGAGCTCTTCGGGGCCTTTGGCTCTTCTCTTTTTGACACACCCATCGTGTCACAGGCACCTGTTGCTGTCATCGCAGCTCTACAGGAGGTCCACCAGTCTCCCGCTCAGGTTCCAGGGAAACTCACTGGCATTGCGAGGGTCCGGGGAAAGCATGCAGTGCGCATACCCGGAGGGGTGATGAAGCTGGTTGCTAGTACCTGTCCTGAACAGCTTTCTGGTCAAAGTGCTCTCTTCGAGCCCCCAGAGTCGGGCTTACCAGCTGGGCTGCTCGCCTCACCATGCCTCGTACAGGTTGTCCGGGGTACAGCATACGTCCCTGTGGTCAATGTGGGGACGACCGAAGTTCTGCTTTACCCACGTACTGGTCTTGGTGTCTTGAGTGCTGCCCAGGTTGTCAGCCTTCCCGCAGGTGTGACTGAGGTGGGGTCATCCTTTGCAGCTGTTTCCTCTCAGACAGCTGCCCCCTCAGTGCACGATAGGTTAGATACATTGGACATGTCTTCATTGACTGAGCGGGAAAAGACAGGCGTAAAGTCTTTGTTGTTCAGGTACTAATCTGTCTTCTCAGCCCATGATGGAGATTTGGGCTGTACAACTCTCATTTCGCATGACATCCCCGTACTTGATGATGTGCCTGTCCGACAGAGGCACCGCCGCATCCCTCCATCGGAGTACGAAGCAGTGAAGGCCCACATTAACCAACTCTTGGAGTCCCAAGTCATTAGGGAGAGCTGCAGCCCCTATGCATCACCAATTGTTCTGGTGAGGAAAAGGGATGGGAGCTTGCGCTTGTGTGTTGACTACCGCCTCCTCAACAGCAAGACCAGGAAAGATGCCTTCCCCTTGCCTCGCATTGAGGAAACCTTGGATGCACTTTCTGGGGCCTGCTGGTTCTCCACCCTTGACCTAGCCAGTGGTTACAATCAGGTTCCTATGGCAGAGCAGGACCGGCCCAAGACCGCTTTCTGTACACCTTTTGGCCTCTTTGAGTTCAACCGCATGCCCTTCGGGTTATGCAATGCCCCTAGCACCTTCCAGCGGCTGATGCAGAGGATGTTTGGCGACCAACAGGGCCAGTTGCTACTGCTCTATCTTGATGACATCATCGTCTTCTCATCCTCTGTTAAACAACATCTGCAAAGATTGGAAACAGTGCTCGGTCGGCTTGAGAAAGAGGGCCTAAAGGCCAACCTTCAGAAATGTGTCTTCTTCAAACAGGAGGTTGGATACTTGGGCCATGTCATCTCCAGCCAGGGTGTCTCCACAGACCCTAGGAAGATTGAGGCAGTGGCAAATTGGAAATGCCCTCGTCATGTTTCAGAGCTGCGCTCCTTCTTGGGTTTTGCCAGCTATTACCGTCGCTTTGTAGAGGGTTTTGCAAAGTTGGCAGGACCTCTGCATCAGTTAGTGGCAGAGCTGGCAGGCACCAAGTCAAAGAGGAGATCAAATCAACTCTTGGATGCGGCATGGACACCTCAGTGTGAGGAAAGTTTTGAGTCCCTGAAATCCAAGTTGGTCTCAGCTCCATTGCTGGCTTATGCAGACTTTTCACGCCCCTTCATCTTGGAGATTGATGCCAGTCATAGTGGCCTTGGGGCTGTCCTTTCCCAGGAGAAGGACAGGGTTGTGAGACCGGTGGCTTATGCCAGCAGGGGTCTTCGGCCCACTGAGCGCAACATGTCAAACTATAGTTCCATGAAGCTGGAATTCCTTGGGCTCAAGTGGGCTATGACCGAGAAGTTTCGAGAGTACCTACTGGGGCATAAGTGTACTGTCTACATCGACAACAACCCGTTGAGTTACATCCAGTCTGCCAAACTGGGCGCCACGGAGCAACGGTGGGCGGCCCAGCTTGCGTCTTTTGACTTTGTTGTCAAATACCGCTCTGGTCGCAGCAATGGGAATGCTGACGCACTTTCACGGCAGTATGTGCCTGGTACTTTGCTCCCTGCCAACCTTCACCAAAACCCATCCTCAGGTCTTGTGGTGCCTGCAACTCAGTCTTCGGTCTCGGTTCTTCCAACCCACTCGGCAACCGATCTTCGTGCCTGGCTGGAAGATGACCCACTCCTCGAAGAGGTGTTGGTGTTTTGGCGACGTAAGGCTCAGCCTACCTCGGCGGAGAGGCAGCAGCTTCGCCGTCCAGTCATGGCGCTTTTGCGTCAATGGGACCGCCTTGTGGAGAACGACGGAGTCCTTTTCCGACGAGTGTTCCGCCCGATGGAGGTGAAGAATATCTTCAACTCATTTTGCCTGCTGTTCTCAAGCAGGAAACATTGAGGCAGTTACACCAAGAGCATGGCCACCAAGGAATCGAAAGGACTACGGAGTTAGTCAGACAACGATGCTATTGGCCGGGAATGTCCTCGGATATCAAGAGCTGGGTCCAGGAGTGTGAACGTTGCCAAGTGGCAAAAGACTCGGGGCATGTACCCCATAGCTTTATGGGCCACTTACTTGCCTCACGACCCAATGAAATCTTGGCAATAGATTTCACCTTGTTGGAACCCTCCCGGAACGGGCTGGAGAACGTCCTTGTCATGACTGACGTGTTCAGCAAATTCACAGTGGCTGTCCCCACTCGGGACCAACGGGCCTCCACTGTGGCCCAAGTCCTGACCTATGAATGGTTTTATAAGTTTGGGGTCCCAAGCCGTCTTCATTCGGACCAGGGAAGGAGCTTCGAGGGTTCTTTGATCAAGCAACTTTGTTCTCTGTACGGTGTTGCTAAATCCCGTACTACCCCCTACCATCCTGCGGGTAACGGGCAATGCGAACGGTTCAATGGAACCCTCCATAACCTCCTTCGCACCTTACCAGCATCTCGCAAACATGATTGGGCTTCCTGTTTGCCTCAGGTGCTGTTCTGTTACAACACTACGCCCCATCAGGGCACTGGTGAAACACCGTTCTATCTGATGTTTGGACAGGAACCTCAGCTTCCTATAGACTTTCTCCTGGGTCGAGTCCAGGAGCCGGTACTTGGCGGGGTACAGGACTGGGTGGTCGAACATCAAGCCAGGCTCAGAATTGCTTTCGTGGGTGCTCGTGAACGGCTGTTGGCTGCTGCTGGCCGCCGGAAAGAGCGGCATGACCAGCGAGTCCGAGAGGCACATCTCCCAGTTGGCCAAATGGTTTATCTGAGGAACCATGGGGTTAGAGGGCGGCATAAAATCCAAGATCTCTGGAGCTCTGTGGTACACCAGGTCGTGAAGGCGCCATCTGGTGAAGGAACAATCTATACGGTGGCCCCAGTGAATGACCTACAACGAGTCCGAAATGTCCACCGGGACATGTTGAAGGCTGTGGTTCGTCCTGAGGCCACCGCTTTTCCGCCCAGGCCTCCACCTCCACCCGTGTCGACTGTCTTAACAGATCACTCCTCTGCCGATAGCGACCTTTGGCTGTTGGTTCCGGAGACTCACTCTTCACCACCTGCAGTAGCTCCAGGTGCTTCTTGTCCCTCTGTTGCAACCCCTTTGCAGGCCAGGCCTGTTCAGGAAGTGCCTCACCGTGCAGGTTGCCTACTCCCAGGTCTTTCAGTGTCCTCAACCGATCAGCCCAGTACTAACCATCAGGCTGTGCGTCGAACTGTTCGCCCTACGGCTGGCCACCACTCAAATGTCCACCATCTTCCTCGGTCTACAGGCCCTCAGGACAACGTAGCGAGTCCACTTCGGGCCCCCGTGTCTAATTCCCAATCTGCCGTTTTCAGGCCTTGGTGCTAGTATTAGCCTTCTCATATTCACCGTCGGGTCGACGATGCAAAAGTGGGGGGTAGATGTGACCGGACGTCACGTCTCCTCCCTCTGTGACGCTGCTTGGCACCATGCCAGCGCACCTGCTATTTTGCGCACCTGCTATTTAAGTGGAGACAAATCTGCTCCCTCCCCCTCCGCTTCTCCTTGAATGTGGCCGCGTGGATTGTTTGGTGTGGCAGCTCGCGCATCACACTCTCTACCAGATAGGTAAAACCTCTTGCATTTCTAGCTGTACAAGTTGGGACGCCGTAACCACTCTCCCCACCTCTGGTCATCATTCCCCCCCCTACCTGCTGTTTTGGCTCGGCGAGCTCTCGCACCGAGCTGTGGCCTCATATAATTGACAGGCCCTGACTACTCCGTGTTGGACTGTCACTAGGGCCGTTTTGAGGTCGCGGAATTTCAAGGACACTTATTGTTTAGTTGATTTCTTTTGATTTATGTTTTGAGTACATTCATAGTATTTTGTTAGTGTGATTTTGTTTATTTTCTTTTGTTAAATTAGTTTACTCAAGTTTTTGTTGTTTACGGTTATTTAGATTTGGTTTATTTGAGTTGTTTTCCTTTTTGTTTATTCATCTCCAACCACGTTTTATTATCTTACTGATTTTTAACTGTTTCTCTTGTGCCGGACAGGTGCTGTGGGCTCTAGGCGGCAAACCCAATCCCTGGTGGTGGTGTTCTTCACGTGTCCGTTTTGTTTGATGTGCAGTGTCACGGGTGATTTTGATTTGACCCCTTCCTCCCCGTTTTGTTAATTGCCGCCGTGGTAAGCCCCAGCACTGTCCTTCTGCCTCCTCCCTGGAGGACTTTTAGAATATTATATTGTGTATTATTAGGAATACAATTATGTGCTAAATAAAATAACAATTGTTGTAATATCTTTTATATTGTCTCTGCCTGTGGTGTTCAAACGAACCTGATTGCCTTTTATGAAATTGTATAAACTTTAGTTTTTAGTAATTTCCTGGGGGCGAAACTCCCCCAGGTGGCGTTGTCAGCAAATCGAGAGTACATGAAACCCACACCGCCACACTTGCATCCTATTTTAAGGGCATTTCTTTTTATACTCTACTAAAATGCTACAAAAAAAGGGTTTGATTCTATTAATTTTATGAAGTATTCATCGCACAAAGGTCAGTTTTATACAAGTAGAAGTGTGTATTTACCTGGCAGTAGGCTGTCAGTAATGGCTACGCCTCTCTATTTGAACTGGTAGATCTCGGCAGACTGGCAACTTTAAAAGTAGCTCTCGGTTCAAAAAAGTTGGGCACCCCTGATCTAGAAGCAAGACTCAGGAGCTAAGAGGTGGCGTCGATTACGTCTCTCTTTCGTCGAGGCGTGCAGGAAACTAAACCCACCTCCCCTGAACATGGGTCGACTGAAGAGTCTCGTCATGCCTGCCTACAAGCAGTAGCGCTGAGCAAAGTGACTAGAACGCAACCACACACTTATAAAAAAAAACCACACTTTATAAAGTCAGGCAACACTAACCAGGCTTCGTGTGATTCTGTTTATTTGTACCTTACTTTGACCATCCGTTCACTGTTATTGATCATTGTGGATAGCAGGTAGATGTGTTGTTTTGTATTATAGCAGCTATTGGCTGGAATCAATACAGGTTGTCATGTCGGACTATCACAAGTAGAATCATAATGAAAAGGTCAAATGTGCCTGTAGAAAATGGCTTATGCCACAATAGGATAGCAATAAGTAGTCAAGATAGTCAGTTTAGCTTCGGTTGCTGTTGCATCTGCGGTCAACTCAGCCGTCTCTCGCGTTCGCTTGGTCAAATCAGCAGCTATTCATTTTTGAGTGCGCAATTAATTAACGTTTTGTATGATAGCAGCTATCGGATGGAATCAATACATGGGCTGCACAGGTTGTCGTGTCCGACTATCACAAGTAGAATCATAGTGAAAAATACGCCGGTAAAATGTGCCTGTAGAAAACGGCTTATGCCACAATAGGATAGGAAGAGCAAGTAGTCAGTTTAGCTTCGGTTGCTATGCTAACATCACCCATTGTATACCAGAGAAACTTTCATAACAGCGTTGTGGCATGCGGCCACTCTAAAGTATTATTCTCCCAGCACTGCAGCAGTCGGTAGATTCCGCTGAAACACATTAATAAACAATGAACCACGGCACTCTGGAGAGAAGTATAAGTTTGGAGAAGTCGTTAATTTTATCTGGCTTTGTATGATTAAAAGCAACACAATCATCGACCCGACGCAGTCCCCTGTTGTTGTTGTAGTGAGCGCCGTAACACCGTTGGGGAGCAAATCAGCGATGTAAACGGTGACGTCATGACGCAGCAGCAGGACCAGTCGGGCTCTGGGCGGTGTGAACAAAACGGGAGCAGAAAAGGGAAACCGGAGCTGAACCAGAAAAGCTCTAGCACGGAGCTAGAATGGGGAAAAGCGCTGGTGTGAAAGCCGCAATAGAGTCCAGTAGAGGGCTCCGCCTGTGCTTATAGATCTAGAGTTACAATATGTAACCCACCGATACACTCTTTACAACATCAGGAGGATACACCCCCTCCTGACCCAGAAAGCGACGCAGGTTCTGGTCCAGGCTCTCGTCACCTCACGCCTAAACTACTGCAACTCCCTCCTGGCTGGTCTACCTGCATGTGCCATCCGACCTCTGCAGCTCATCCAGAATGCAGCGGCTCGTCTGGTCTTCAACCTTCCTAAATGTTCTCACACCACGCCGCTCCTCCGCTCCCTTCACTGGCTTCCGGTAACTGCTAGAATCCACTTCAAGACACTGGTACTTGCGTACCATGCTGTGAATGGATCCGGCCCTTCCTACATCCAGGACATGGTTAAACCGTACACCCCAGCACGTGCACTCCGCTCTGCATCAACCAAACGACTCGCTGCACCAGCACTGCGAGGGGGACCCAAGTTCCCATCAGCAGAGACACGTGGGTTTGCTATCCTGGCTCCAAGATGGTGGAATGAGCTCCCCATTGACATCAGGACAGCAGATAGCTTACACACCTTCCGGCGCAGACTGAAAACTCATCTCTTTCGACTCCACTTTGAGCGATAGAACTATTAACAAAGCACTTATATACTAATAAAGGACTGGCTTACCTAAAGCCAGTTGAGTAGCACTTGAAATGTTTTGGCTCTATGAAACCTGATGTACTTATATGATTCTGTTTTCTTCAAGTTTGTATCTTCTTGGTCGAATGCACTTATTGTAAGTCGCTTTGGATAAAAGCGTCAGCTAAATGCAATGTAATGTAATGTAATGTTTATATTTCACATCATTAATCAGAATCTGCAAAGTAACTCAAATAAATGCAGTGGAGTAAAACTACCAGGTTAACCTCTGAATTGTCTAAATGAAATCTAATGTTAACTGAATTTCTCACTGCTGAAAGTAATTAGTTACACTACTAGTTACATTGGACTCTGTAACATCACCTGAGATGCACCATACATCACATGACGGATAACAATATAAAGTTAAACCTCATTTAATCAAGGACAACACAGTACACAGACCTCTGTTTCTATTCTTTGTTTGAACATGTTTTCTGTAGCTCAGCTTCCATACTGGTCCAGGTAGCTTCAAATGGTTTCCTATCTGATACCAGCCGCCCGCCCATAACCTGGATCTTGCTCAATGTTTCAGAAAGATTCCTCCGTGGAAACAGGCAACATTTCCTCCACCATGTTTTCCTGTTGATCTCTGCAATGACTTTGCCATTCCTGCTCCGTCTCCTCATCCATGAACTCTGAGTGTTGCGCAAGCCAAAAGAGACGTTTGATTTATTGTTCTGTCCTCCCCTTATGCAGATAGTCGAAGAACTTAAAGTAACGAGATAACTGAGTGCTTAGTAACTGTCATGTAATTACTGCTGTTATCAACAGTGACGCATTACATTACTACGTTACAGACAAATGTAATTTGATAACAACGCGTTACGTATAGTCCTTACCAATTTGAGTCGACTTTTTTGCCTTGCATTGACTGAGCTACAGTATAACCAGGTGCTTTCACTGCAGCGACAGGACCTTATTCAATGGAGTAAAGAGCAGCTATTAACACCCTCCCTGATTCAGTGCCTCTATTACTAACACTACAGTCAGATGAGTCTACTCTGTGGCGCTTCAGCAGGCCTGCAGCAGAATGGAATGCTAATAGTGTAAATCAGAACTGGAGGTAAACAAGTATAATATTAGTCTGATGCCAAAACAGCATATTTCACTTGCTTAATCAGTAATAGTTAACACAATCCTCACTATTTCTTAGGCACTTAAGCCAAACTTACTTTGCTCAACATGATTCAAAACATATGAACAGATTAGTTCCTCATCTCATGGGACTGCTGCAGAATCGCATATTAAATATTCAGATGTTGAATCCCAGTTGGTCGCTGCGCCTGTATATTTAGAACTGCTAAACCTTTTAAAGAGGCTGTATTCTGATTTGTGTTGGTTTCTCTCTCCTTTAGTGTGTTCTATAGGTTGTATGCATGTAAATGGTCTGAAAAAGCTAAAACCCCTGTGTTCCATACAGAGGGATTTTCACGCTCCTATTGGCTAGAGCTCCAACACATTGTACCTGAGCATCTCTAAGCAGTTGACCAATCACAACAGAGCCAGCCAGCTTACCAATCAGAGCAAACTGGGCTCTGGTTTCAGACAGAGGGTGAAAAGAGGTGCTGCAGCACAGGCAGTATGAGAAAAATAAAGGGCTCTTTGAACATTAAAGCATGAAGTAAACTAAGTAAAGTACTGTGTATGTTAGATAAACAAACGTTTATTTTTTTGATTGCCTTTTTTGATTATATTTAAAATTGTATTTGATACTGTTTTAAGATGATACAGAGACACAAAGAGTAGCAGCAGTCACGACTTTGGGCTTTTACCAAATTTGAGTATTTATTCTGGGGTCTTCATCCAACCATGTCTGTTATATTATGAGCCGTGCATGAGGCTGTGTTTGCGCCCATAAATACAGTCTAATCCCAGAACTAAATTGTATGGATTTAGAGGTATCTGTCATCAACACATTTTTATAGTTAGAATGTACCCCCAAAAGTACATTTTTTAGGGCATAACCACATAAGACGACATACGTACCACAGCTATATTTATTAAATGAATAGCACACAGCACACTTCCTTAAATAAGAAGCTTTCAAAAATATATTGGAATGGATTGAATATAAATCCTTATTTTAAAAAAGTGGAAATATTTTAGAATCCCACCAAACATTTTCTGAGTTTGTGAAACTTTGCTGAATAAAATACTGGATTTCTTAAATGATTTATATTTACTTATATTTCACAGTGGAAGGAAGAGCAGATCTAAAAAACTGTGTGCAGATTGATGAGATGTGATGATATAAACTGCAGCTGAACGCTCCTACACTCGGAGCTGTTCCAGAGAGCTCTGCAGCGTCTGGAGTTTCTCCACATTACTTTTGTCATTTTAACCTCACAAACCCCCCCTGCTGAGTGTTTACATATCCGCTCATTTACATCTACATACCCATATTGGGGAAAGTCTTGCATGACTCCTGGCTACTGTCCTCACAACAGCAGGGCTTCAGAGAAATACAAATCAAACACATGTAGGCCTACACTGTATTTCCTGTTGTTGCTGGAATAGGGAGCTGCTCTCACACACAGACATGATGTTGGAACAATCCGTTGCAGCATTTTTCCTCTTCTGCACAAAAGCCAAAACAAATATTTAAATGACCAGGAGATTAGCTCTCTTCCGCCTGGTTGTAGAAAAAGCTTCTTATATGCTTTAGCATAGCTAGCTAACCAGATGCTAATAACAACAATCCCCGGAACCTCTCTCTCTCTCTCTCTCTCTCTCTCTCTCTCTCTCTCTCTCTCTCTCTCTCTCTCTCTCTCTCTCTCTCTCTCTCTCTCGCTCGCTCACACAAAATGCGCTCTTGCCACACACACAGAGCCGAGCTTGAGTGACACACAAAGACCCAGAAGTAGTTGTACTGTAATGTAGCTTATTATTTTCGATGGCGTTATTGTATGATCAGTGTGACAGATGAACAGATCGCCACTGGGCTCACAACTAAAGACACAGCCACGCAAAAACTGTGGCATGTGTACGGCTCCTTATGGGTACTGCAAGTGCTGGAGCAGCGTTCCGGCAGCACTGCACCACGTGATGACACGTTACGCTCGTGTTTTGTTCAAGGAACCTGTCCTTGGCCAGGAAAAACAGGCAGTCACATGTGTAATTTTATTGCGGTCTCTAGATTTCTTAAACATTTTTTTTTGCGTGTGTTTATAAATTACCTCGAGGCAGGGTCGGCTCCAGAACAAATCAAATGGGGCTAGCAGGCAAGCAGCCCGAGCCCCAAGAGCCATGGTTCCAGCCCCAGCAACCATGGTTCAGGCCCCAGTACCGGGCCCAGCAGCCATGGTTCGGGCCCCAGCAGCCATGGTTCCGGCTTCAGTGCCGGCCCCAGTAGCCATGGTCCCTACTCCAGTTTCGGCTCCAGTACTGGCTTACCGGCCGACGCCAGCTCCCCGAGTCCTGTCGGTGTACCGGCCGACTCCAGCACCTCGTCTCCTGTTGGCTCTCCAGCCGACGCCAGCTCCCCAAGTCCTGTCGGCGTACCGGCCGACTCCAGCACCTCGTCTCCTGTTGGCTCTCCAGCCGACACCACCTCCCCGTGTCCTGTCGGCGTACCGACCGACACAAGTCCCCTCTCAAGTCCCCTCTCGAGTCCCCTCTCGAGTCCCCTCTCGAGTCTCCTCTCGAGTTCCCTCTCGAGTCCCCTCTCGAGTTCCTTCTCGAGTCCCCTCTCGAGTCCCTTCTCGAGTCTCCTCTCGAGTTCCCTCTCGAGTTCCCTCTCAGTTCCCCTCTCGAGTCTCTTCTCGAGTCCCCTCTCGAGTCCCCTCTCGAGTCTCCTCTCGAGTCCCCTCTCGAGTCACCTCTCGAATTACCTCTCGAGTTACCTCTCAAGTCCCCTCTCGAGTCCTCTCTCGAGTCCCCTCTCGAGTCCCCTCTCGAGTTCCCTCTCCAGTCCCTACTCAAGTTCCTACTCAAGTCCCTAGTGAAGTGCCGTTGGAGGTTCCACTGGGGGTCCCGCTGGGGGTCCCGCCAACTCCATGTCCTGTCCCGTTGGGGGTCCCCCCAACTACTCTTCTGCCGGGGGTCCTGCCAACCCTATGTCCTGTGCCCTTGGAGGTCCCGCCGACTACTCTACTGCCGGGGGTCCTGCCAACTCTATGTCCTGTCCCGTTGGGGGTCCCGCCGACTACTCTTCTGCCGGGGGTCCTGCCAACCCTATGTCCTGTGCCGTTGGAGGTCCCGCCGACTACTCTCCTGCCGGGGGTCCTGCCAACCCTGTGTCCTGTCCCGTTGGGGGTCCCGCCGACGACTCTTCTGCCGGGGGACCTGCCAACCCTATGTCCTGTGCCATTGGAGGTTCCGCTGGGGTTCCTGCCAGCTCCATGTCCTGTCCCGTTGGGGGTCCCGCCGACTACTCTTCAGCCGGGGGTCCTGCCAACTCTATGTCCTGTTCCGTTGGAGGTCCCGCCGTCACCTGTCTCACCGGGGGTCCTGCCAACTCCTGGTCCTCTTCCGTGGGGGATCCTGCCGAAGCCTGTCCCACCGGCTCCGGTTCCTGTCCGGCCAACACCGGGTCCTGCCCGGCCTCCGGAGCTGTCCCGTCAGCGCCTTCCTGCCCGGCCTCCGGAGCTGTCCCGTCAGCGCCTTCCTGCCCGGCCTCCGGAGCTGTCCCATCTTCCCCCTCGAGCCTGGCCCCCTGAGAGCTGCGGTCTTCGCCCTCAAGCCTGGCCCCCTGAGAGCCGCGGTCTTCGCCCTGAGAGCCCGGCCCCCTGAGAGCCCGGCCCCCTGAGAGCCGCGGTCTTCGCCCTCATGCTCAGCCCCCTGAGAGCCGCAGTCTTCGCCCTCGAGCACGGCCCCCTGACTTTCCCGGCCGCGGTCCTCGCCCTCGGGCCCGGCCCCCTGACTCTTCCTGCCGCTGCCATTCGCCCTCATGCTCGGCCCCCTGAGTTTGCCCGCTGTGGCCTTCGCCCCTCCATTTTCTCTGCCTTGCCCCCGGGACGTCCGCCCGAGATCCCCACCTTGGACTCTGACTTGCCCCCAGGCCGTCCGCCCGAGTCCCCCTTCTCGGCTTCTGCCTTGCCCCCGGGCTGTCCGCCCGAGTCCCCCTTCTCGGCTTCTGCTTTGCCCCCGGGCCGTCCGCCCGAGATCCATTCCGGGTCCTCCGCTGTGCTCCTGGTGGTACTAGTTTTGTGTTTAGAATAACTCTAAACAACGAACATAAAATCATATTTTCATGTTAACAATATTGTATTTATTCCAGTTTAATGATTGTGATTGAAAATCCTAAGGAGGCTGGTAAACATTGCAAAGAGGGATTTATATTCCTTAATAATATTCGTAAACTTAACCATGTTGTAGCCTGAGAAAGGCTAAACCATATCAAAGAATACATTTATTAACTACATTATCTCATTTAGCTGTAGCTTTTATAAACAACAAAAAATACGTATTGTTCAGTCGTTGAACCAGGGACCCTGCGGTCATGAGTCAACTGCTTTCCAGCTGAGCCACAGCACACACACTACAGCTCCCTGAAAACACTGCAACATATGTATTCCTGTATTTATTGATGTTTTTATTCCTACATTTATTTATGCGTGTATCTATTTATACTTATGACATGTTCCGACCTCTATATGTGAGGGTCTGAGCTCTCTTAATTCCATCGTGTCACCGGGCCCGGGTACAGGAGGGGTAATATGGTTCTTAGTATACATCCATGGGTATTATGAGCGTTGTGGTTCAACGGTTCAACCCATAGATATATATAAACACTAGATGGCTCACACGCGCTGCTGGCCAATGGAGACCGACGTTGCCACTTGGCCGCCATCTTGCTACAGGCAGTGCTCTCATTCATAACATTATGGTTTACTATTTAAATAACCATAGCTTGCTCAATTTTCAACCGATTTTCAAACGGTTTGGTTTTTTATAAACATCAAAGATGTAGTTATGATACTGCATACTTATAATCATGGACTTTCATATGAAAATAACATTAATCAGATAAAGCAATAGCTATACACACACACAAGGTATTTAAATTAAATATTTGCCGGTGTATATATTTCCATTTATTTTATTATATTGTCAATATTTAAAATAAATTATAAATAAATTATAAAATTAAAATACATTTATATTTTATATATAAAAATCGGTCTCATGTTACCACTCTGTAAACCAAGAGTTGTTAATTGAGCAATGCCTTAGCTTGAAGAACAGGGACACAACTAATGACAATAGCATATGTTGGTATATTATTTAGATATTCACACCTTTATCAGAAGAACCAAACCAACATAAAATGTGCTCACAGACAGGCCAGTTCTGTCTAATTTATCACAATTATTTTTGACATGAGATCTTCATATCATCCTAGTTTTGTATTTAGTTTCTAGACTTGTAAACAAATCCAGAACCTTTGAAATATGTTATTGAAAAAAGACCAAGAATAATATAAACTGTACCATATGTCCTTCTGTAGTCCATTTGTGGTTTGTCTTGACTCACCCCGGCTGATATATCACAACATCCACTGTTTAAATTGTTCCCTATATTGCCCCTATGCCCCTGTAAGGTGTCCTTGGGTGTTATGAAAGGCGGCCCCCCAACATAAATGTATTATTATTATTAAGAAGAACAACTTGGTGTGGTGTGGAGGGGATGTAGGAAGCAGGAGCAGGTGGGGAGAGATGGGGCTTCAAGGTTCAAGGTTATTTGTTTTAAATGTGTCTTGCACACAATAAAATAAAATACAGTATACCACAAAACCAATAAGACACACAGTGACACATGGCACACTAACAATCAATCATCGTCCAGCCTCAGCTTTGGTATTCTTTCACAACCATGTTATGGGTTTATTAGACTGAGCAAACATAAACATATGTGGTGATCCCACGGGTTCTTGTTTGCAGACAGCGGCGATTGGAGCATCCGTAGGCTGCACAAAAGTCCGGCATAGTCAGGTACTTCTGTAAACACAAAGCCAGCAAATTCCTGTATCATAATGCAAGATGTTTTTAACAAGCCAAACCACTTGGAAGAAATCATGTGTAACTTAAGTTATGTTGAAAAGAAAGAGCAGTTCTGCCTCTCCCACTGGTGGAGTTGTGGGTCAACTTTGTAATACTAGGTCTCACTGACAGCCTCTTGTTATTAGCCAGCTAATAAATACAACCACATACACAAAGAAAAGATGCAATTTCAACATGTCCAAGCATCCTGTATCATAGCCATGCTAATAATGTTTATAATAAACCAAACCGTTTGTAAATCAGTCAAGATTTCAGCGAGTTAAGAGTATTTTTGTGCAGATCACTCACCTTACAACAGCTACCATAACGCGAATCAGAGTAACTGTTGACTGTAGCAAGATGGCGGCCAGTCAGCTACGCTGGAAAATCTCCCATGAGCCATCTAGTGTTTATATATAAAGTTATATATATCTATGGTTCAACCGATCTGAATCGCTTCCTGAAGCAGTCACGTAGTATCGACAGGCAGCGAGGCTTCGTTTGTCATCGGTGACGTCACTGGCCCAAAACAATACAAGCCTCGGTACATGCTTCACAAAAAGCTTCGGGGATTACTTGACACACGCTCCGAAGCCTCGGCGCAATACATAACATCACTAGTGTTATGTCCTGAAGGGATATATTACTTGACAAGGTTTAATGTGTGGTTGTTGGGCACCGATTTGTTGTTTTGTTTTGTGAGCTTGGGTCGAGTTACACTGACTGGTTGCTCCTCGCATATTGTGGATCAACGTCCCTCAATGTTTCTACACAAGGGGTGGGGTATGCATTTCAGTTGGGGACATGCTAGGGTTGAGGGTGTACCTGTTCTGGGGTGTGTTCGTGTGTGTGTGTATATGTGTTTTGTTTGGGGTGGGGGGGTCTCTTGCACCATATTAATCATTTTGTAAAAATATTTACAGTTTCGTTGCTTTATAATGCTGAGATGAATGTCAATGGAGAGAACAAGTCAGAGCAGTAGTTTGGATATTAAAGTTACAAGCTGGAACGTCCGGAGAATGAGAAAATTGGCTAAATTGAAGCAAGTTTTAAACAGGGTAAAATATCTTAAACCTAAAATAGTCTTTCTACAGGAGACACATTTACTCGCTGCAGATGTTCACTATTTGAGCAAAAGGTGGCCAGGCCAAGTATTTTATTCTTCCCATAGTACTTATGCACGAGGTGTGGCTATCCTTGTACACAAATCGATACCATTTCAACTTATAAAAACTATCCAAGACCCAAATGGAAGGTATATTATTGTCCAAGGCAATATTTTGTCACAACATTTTTTTTTTATAAGTGTCTATGGCCCGAATGAGGATAACCTCTAATTTTTTGAAAGATTGTTTCTAACTCTGTCTGCTTTGGAGGGACTTTATATTATAGGAGGAGACTTTAATTGTGCTCTTGATCCACTCCTTGATAGATCTACACAGGTTGATATGACTCATGTGCAAACAAGGAAAACACTGCTTAGATATATGAAGAATATAAGGTTAAAGGGATAGTGGAAATTGAACCCCAAATAGTTTCGTTTTAACTTATATACAAGCATAATTACGTACCAAAACAATCACACCTGATTAAAAAAATATAATAATTGCCTTACGCATGTTAGAAGCACTTTATTGCAGCTTCCCCGAACTTTTTTAGAAACGAAATTATCGATTCAGCCAAACCGGAAGTGAGGAAAACTCAGGAAGACGAAACGATAACAAACAATGGCGTCTATGCAGAATGAACGTGGAAGGGCAAATATACCAGACAAAGAAGAAGGATTGTACGAGGTATCCAGTGATGATAGCGAGTCAGAAACATCCTCTCGGCTTTCCTACGAAAATGTAGTTTTAGGAACTGAATCTGAATCCGGTTCAGTAAGCGACGATGGTGAGAATATTGAGCCAGACGATGGACCATTACGTCCTTATTTGTTCGAGCCCGAGCCCGAGGTGATGGAGTTAGTTCACGGCATGGGCAATGGCGAGGATGACCAGGACCAGCCGCCAGATGATGCACCCCTACGCACAAATAATCTTGACTGGTAGGTCCCTAAGCATAGCTCACGCTAGGCGCTATATTATATATTGCAAAAGTTGGCATGCATGTACTGTAGGCCTATGGCGATGCCCGAGGATGACTGCATGTAGGGTACATTTCATAACATACCAGGGTCAGGTTCACATAAATTATCTTGTCACATTTATTATTGTATATGTAACAGCCTTATGGGCATTAACACATGAATAAATTGAAATGAATTGTATACTAGCATCATATACAGTTAGAGCCAATCGGTCTTTTGACGTAGTAGGGTCCTAATCCTAGGCTAGCCAGGCTGTCTGTCAAGTGTAGGCTGTACTCACAGTACTGTTAGTCTATCATGTCTATATGATGACTGTAGTGTACACATTCGACACTGTGTACCGGATTATCGGATGACGAGGCCTCCGGTCGCCTAATCGACAGGCAATAAATGGCGTTGTACACAATGGTACAGGCTAATGATGCATTAAATCAGCCAGAAAACATAATAAAATACTCACTTCTTATGTATTCCACTTTCAATTTGAGCTAGAGACAGAGGAATCTCGAAACAATCGTCAGTAAAATGACGGGAGCACACGACTGCCGAAGTACTCGTCAGTTTCGGCTCCGTGAAGTTTGCCCGTGTTATCTGAACAAATTTCACCCACTCACCCCGCATGCGTCGAAACGCCATTCTCTGCATTTGCTGTCGCAATACAGCCATACAAAACACATCTATTCACCACAATAAAGGTCGGCTATTCACATGAAAATTCTATTGAATGTCCGCCATTGTCCTTTGTTTTCGTCATCACCCGAAGATTCCCGACGATTCCCGAAGTATTTCGTTTCATTGAGAGGGCGTGGTCGGGAGCAGTAAAATTGAAAATAAAATTAAACTAGAGGCATGAAATTAAAAAAAATTGTTTATTATGCTTATTTTTAATAAAAATACATAAGTTAAACCCAAAATTCGCATATTTCCACTATCCCTTTAAGTGAAGTTTGGAGGAACTTGAACCCGGATAAGAGGGAATTTGCTTGCTATTCAAGCTCATATAAAACTCATTCACTTATTGATTATTTTTTTATTTCTGTGGAACTTCTTTCCAAGGTCAAAAGTTGTGGTTACAGTAGTATTGTAATCAGTGACCACGCAACAGTGTTTATGGAGATCAATTTAGGCAGGTTTGAACGTCACGCAAGATGGAGGTTACAAGTTTATCTACTTCAAGACCCAGACGTTTTTACATTTGTGGAAAGTTGCATTGACAATTATTTTGAACTAAATACAGATGAAACTTCAGCCAGCATTAGATGGGAAGCATTTAAAGCTTATATAAGAGGAGAAAATATCAGTTTTACAAATTTTAAAACTAAGCAGCATAATCAAGAATTACAAACATTAGAAAACAAAATTAAGAAAGCAGAGACTGAAATGTACTGTCACAATGATCCTGAAAGATTACGTGATCTATCCGTCATGAGAGCTAGTTACGATAAGTTAACAAGTGACAGAGTGGCTAAAAGCCTAATGTGGACTAAAAAAAACGTACTACGATCAAGGGGAAAAAGCGGGTAAACTACTGGCCTGGAGAGTAAAGAAAATGCAAGCAGAAAGAATAATCAATGATATAAAATCAGTATCTGGCAACTTAACTGTAGACCCAAAAGAGATAAATAATCATTTTAGAGACTTTTATAAATCGGTATATAAATTTCCTTGACAGGCTACAGATTCATACCCTGTCAGATGATGAAAAGGCAAAACTAGATCAATTGTCAATTGACAATAGCCGACCTTTGTGAAGCTATAGGGAATATCAACAGCGGTAAAGCACCCGGACCAGACGGATTTCCCATAGAGCTTTATAAAACATTTAAAAAAAAAAACTTGTAAAGCCGCTTCTCGATATGTATGAAGAATCTTTTGTCAAAGGAACGCTCCCAGATTAATTGAGATTAGCTATGATAACTTTAATATTAAAACCAAACAAGCCACCAAGAGAATGCTCATTTTACAGACCAATTAGCTTAATGGGATGTGATACAAAAATACTTTGCAAAGCTCTTTCTGGACGATTGGATAAATATCTCCTTCAATTAATTGTTGATGATAAACAAGGTTTTGAGCAAAAATGACAGGGATGTCACAACATCAGAAGAGTTTTAAATATACTACGTGGGAAACATAATGTGAAGGACACAGTAGTGTTAATTTCGTTGACTAAAACTATGACGAAATATGTTCGTCAACGACCTTTTTTTCCATGACGAAAACGAGACAATGACGAGACGGCACCGACGGCAGTA
The DNA here is from genome assembly GCF_902827115.2 of Pseudochaenichthys georgianus. Classification (NCBI taxonomy): domain Eukaryota; kingdom Metazoa; phylum Chordata; class Actinopteri; order Perciformes; family Channichthyidae; genus Pseudochaenichthys; species Pseudochaenichthys georgianus. Next base: position 52,004 of record NW_027262997.1, read on the forward strand.
AACAATAACTGTAATAAAATCATCATGCAATATCGTTGACGAAAAGTGACGAGACGAAAATGTAGTTTACTAAATAAAAATCTAAAATTACTAAAATCTCTCTTTACTTTCGTTGACGAAAAATGAGGAGACGAAATATTATCAAAGATAATTGATATTGATTTGATTTGATATACTTTATTAATCCCCGTGGGGAAATTGTTTCTCTGCATTTGACATTTGGCATTGCATCCTAGGCTGTTGTCGGATAGTTTAAAAATCAGCTCCTAAGTTCTAACCCTATCGTCTATTCCTCTGAGTGAAACGTCACGGGGTTAAGGGATAGTGGATAGGAGAATTCATAAGGACTTAGGAGAAGAGACTGCGGTACTTTAGAGAATCCGAATGCACTTTCACTATCCGACCTGTTTATGATGCGCCAGCGGACGTCATTGTGTGCGTCTGCTGCTGTGGGGAAACTATGGAAACCACAGTTTTCTATACAGCGGACTACAACATGGATGTTCAATAAGAACGAGGGACTACTGTAAACTCATCTGGAGACTCTGCACCGTGCTCTGATGCTGCTGCTTTGCTTTATGAACGTGGACAACAGAGAAACATATTCTTCATGACCAAAGCTGGAATTGAAATAAAAAAGGAAAGTGAAACTTATGCTCGTCACCCTCTCCCTCCAGTCCACATTAATACAAATGATCCCAATACGTATGATTGTATGAACTAAAGATCTTAAAATCAATACAGATGTATTTATTATAAACGTTAGTCCTTAACATATATCACTGTGTATATCACCATTCAAACATCTTTTAAAAGTTGAACAACCCCCACACAGCTCAGTAAAGACTGAAATGTTGACTTTATTTGATAATTTCAGTGAAAACTAACGTTCATATTTCTCTTTTTGATTATAATACTGATGAACGTTCAAAACAAAACACTGTGGCAACTTACCACCTATGTTTTAAAATGCTTAATAAGCACCGTAACTTTCATGATATAATTTCTCGGTCATAATCGGTTGTTTCTGTGAACGGCCGACTGTTGAGTGACGGCAAATGCTGCGGCTGCAAGGCATTGTGGGGCAGCATCTTCGCTTCTCCTGTCGGTTAGGGAGGTCCAGTGGTTCCTAAGCTAAAGGAGGTTATCAAGGAAGTTTGAAACCTCCTTTCCTATCATTCTCATCATTCTAGAGAATTCTAACGGCACTTATCATGGCTGCCACTGAGGGACTTCCGGGTCATTTCACTCCTTTAGGAAGGTTCCTAAGCTAAATGGACTATTCGACTTCAGCCCTAGTGTTAGGAGCAGTGGGCTGCCATTTTGAACGGCGCCCAGGGAGCAGTGTGGGGAACGGTGCCTTGCTCAGGGACACCTCTGTAGCACTTGGTCTTGCCGGGACTTGAACTGGTGACCTTCCAGTTGCCAAGCCAAGTCCCTATGGACTTCGCCACCACCGCCATAACGTTACATCTCTGATAGTCAGTTTTTCTCCCAGCAGTTCCATTTCCGGTGCTGCGGCAGGGCAGCAGCTGTGTGTCTGTGGTGCGCGCAGCGGTACATTTGAATTACACCGGGCAGCGGCACACTGTGAACAGTCAGGAAGACTCGGGTCTAACTCATGGTCTAACTAACCTTATTTAACAGGAAATAAAATGGCAACAACAGGGCTTAGGAGCAGTGGTCGCACTCGCGTTAACCGAATACCCCCCCGTCAGCGCGAGTGATTGATAAATTGTGCACTCGACGGGTAATAATGGATTATCACGGAAATGTTACGATCCTGTCCGTCAAAATGACTGACAACGAAAAAGTCTAAAGCCACCACTGCTAGGGAGAAAGAAACGATGTGATATTTGGGCCCATTTTCGCTACAATGAGGCGGAGAAAAAAGCGAATGCATTGTTTCATCAGAAGGGAAGCAATGTGGCCATAACACAACTGGTAAAAACACCACAAACCTGACCAGATACTCTCTGCAAAGCTGCATTCTTAATCATTCAAACTGTGTTTTTCATCAAATAAGGACAAGATATAATCTTATTGTGAAATACGTTTGACTAAAATGACAAATTATTGGTTTTGGCTAGACTAGTTTGACTGAAATGTTCTATATAATATGATGACTAAAAAAGACTCAACAGTTTTCTTTGACTAAAATAAGACTAAAATGCTCAGACTTTTAGTCGACTAAAACTTGACTAAATAAAACAGGATGAAGGTGACTAAATATAAATAAAACTAAAAAGGACATTTAACACAGGACAAAGACTAAAACTAAATCAAAAATAGCTGACGAAATTAACACAACGACACAGCAATGCTTTCAGTGGATGCGTGTCAAGCATTTGATAGGATTGAATGGACTTATCTTTTTGAAGTAGCCTACTTCCAAGATTGAAATTGGCCTTTTTGATAGGTGGTGTCAAGCCAGCAAAATCACATCCATAGAGGACATGCGTGAGCTCATTCTTTTGGAAGAATTTAAAAATCAGCTGTCAGATCAAATTGTCACCTATCTGAATGAGCAGAAAGTCGTCGCTTGCTGCTGCCGCGGTACTGACAGATGATTTTGTAATAACTCATAGAAATGTTTGTTATCTTCCAGTTCACCGTGATCCTGGGGCAGGTGACGGAAGGGTAAAATCTCCTCCCTGTGGTAACGCCAAAACAGCTGTCAACAGGGAGTGCTATTACTGCGCTGAGCAAGGACACCTCATCGTCACCTGTTCTAGTCTAAAAAGGAAGGAGCAAAAGACGGGTGGAGAAACAGCGTCCCCTATGGGTTGTATCCAAACCAAGCCGCGCTCCTTAAGAAACGTTGCAACGAACGTGGAGGATAGCGCAATAATGAGGCGTTCAGGCCGCCATGCCTCCAGCGTCCTTCAGTGTCCGTTAGGGTCCTTCGAGTCCGTTGGAGTCCTTTAGAGTCTTTGAGTCCGTTAGTCCTTAAAGAGTCCGTCGTTAGAATATCTATATATATATATTTTTTTAAACCATTTCAAACATTTCTTTAGGGGGAAATGTTTGATTTTTAGTTGGGGGGGGTGTTATGACCCTGGGTCGTTAGGTCATTTGTGTGTACATGTTTCCCTCCTCCTGTGTGTGTGTGTGTGTGTGTGTGTGTGTGTGTGTGTGTGTGTGTGTGTGTGTGTGTGTGTGTGTGTGTGTGGTGTGTGTGTGTGTGTGTGTGTGTGTGTGTGTGTGTGTGTGTGTGTGTGTGTGTGTGTGTGTGTGTGTTGCAGCATCTGATATTTAAGAAGTGTGTTACATTTGAAAATGGCAGAAGGTCTTGTTGCAATTTTCAGATATTGAAAGAGGTCCCTTGAGTTCCTCTGGTAATTATCAAATAGTAGCAGTTAAGTGAATACTGTTCAAACAATACCTGTGTTTGTGTTTTATATTGATTTATCTGTTTCATCCTTTCATAAATGTGAGGACTAAAATGGCGGTAGACAAAGGGCTGTTAAGGGTTTTATTGCTGTGGGGGAGCTGGAGAAAGACCCCACTGTGGTCTCTGGAATGTGGGGGGGATGTGTGTATGTGTGGAGGCTGCAGAAATAGGAGACAGTGAGTGTCAGAGGTGTTTGTTTGAGATGACTGGAAAAGACGACCAGTTGTCCTTAAACTCCACCCCTTCCTGTATCATTGGTATGAAAGCCTATCCAGCTTTCTGTTCTGCCTCTCTCTTCTCGCGCCACTTGGACCGGAAGATCGTGGCGGCCTGTGAACAGGGGCCAGGAGTACTCCTGACATTACGCATATGATATGATATGGTTTTGTATGGTAATGTATTGATTGTATTGCATTGTCATATTACCATTAAAGTGGATTATTGTTAAACGGTTAATTGTATGCTCTGGACTCCTTCCTGTAAGATATCAGCTTGTTTAGGGACGCGCGGAGATTTGAAAAAGTGGACCAGTTGTCCATTCATATCTCTAACAATGTGTGTGTGTGTGTGTGTGTGTGTGTGTGTGTGTGTGTGTGTGTGTGTGTGTGTGTGTGTGTGTGTGTGTGTGTGTGTGTGTGAGCAAGCAGGTGGTGCCCGTTAGCTGATTAGCTACCTTCTGCATGCTGATTGGTCAACCTGGGGAGACGGGAGGATATTAAGCTGCAGCCGTGCAGTTTCTCGGCCGCTCTCTCTGACTTGACTTCTCCTACTCCCAACACAAATTTGCGTACGAGATCTGTCCTGTTGTGCTAATACTTTTTATACCGGTTCTTCTCTTGTGTCGTGCGACTGTTGTATGAAAAGCTAATGAACCTGTCTTTGTAGACACGCTTTACTTTTTTCTTAGGAGTGCAAAACCCTTTTTCTTTTGAATATTTGTTTTCTCCTGTTTTTACAGTAGAGTAGGTAAGAAGCCTGTATGTTTATTTTCTCTTTCGTTTGGTAAGATTGTTTGTGTTTTATGGTTTTGTTACTCCTGTTTGGCAATAATTTGTTGTTAATTAAATTTACCAAACTGCATTCTCTGACTCAGTGTCCGGGTTTTGGGAGTGGGGAGAGTGCACATTTTGTGCTGCGCCTAAGTTCCCCTAGACCTGGGCGTAACATGCAAACAAACATGTAGGCGACACACCTACGCTGTCTCAATGTACTCCTGTTTGGAGCAATGAGCAGTTTACACCTGGGAAAAGAGATGGAGGATTTAAATCATGGAATACAAAAGGCATTCAGAATATGATGGATCTATATGCAGACAGAGTTTTGCTTTCTTTTGATCAGCTATATCGGAGATATCAAATCCCTAAAAAGCACTTTTTTAAATATTTAGAGTTAAAAAGTTACATGTCATCAAACATGATAATGTCTGTACCACCTTTATCGAAACTTGAGGAAATAACACTTGCACATTTGGAAGGAAAGGGCCTAGTATCTAAATTCTACAACATGATGGTTGCATTCAGGCCCGGTTCTACGGGGGTGCATAAGGGTGCATTGCACCCTCAGTTGAGTCGTTTTGCACCCTCATTTGAAAAGTGAAAAAAAAAAAAAGTGAAAAAAATGAAAAGTGAAAAATATTACATGTTTGTAATAATAATAGTAGTAATAATAAGAAGAAGAAGAATATAGTTGAAATAAAATAAATTGTAATTGTGGTTACATTGTCTGCTGCATTTATTTGGTCAATGTAAACGGTAAGTAACATTATTATGTCAGATGCGCGTGACCTGTGCCGCTGCGCGTTCATCATCTGCAAGGTGCCAGCAGTCAATGATGGACAATGATGGACATCAGAAAATGGTTAAAACAACCAGCCCTTATCGCCAGCAGTAACACTGCATCTACTGCAGGTAATAACAGTTCAGATCATCTGGACATTACGTTACCCGCGGCCACTGTCGTGAACAGTCCTCCCGCCTGCCTCGCCGGCTTTGCCCGCCTCGCCCACGGAGGCGGAGCAGCTGCAGCCGTCTTCGTTGCCCCAAACACCGCCACCCCTCAGCGTCCCGCAAGTGCCAGAAGACCTCGGTAAAACAGAGCCTGCCCAGGTATATTTAAAAAAGTACCCAACTCGCCTGTACAGTCGGGTAAGGAACTCATTTTGCAGCTCATGGTTTCAAAACAGAGATTGGCTGGAATATTCATGTGAAAAAAAAAAGATGCCATCTTCTGCTATGCATGTAGACATTTCGGTTCAACGTCAGATGCCTTCACCACAACTGCCTGCAACAACTGGCGCCATGCTCTTGTACGTGATAAGGGACTGGGAAGGCATAATCAAGCAAAGAGCACAAAGATCCATAGATCTCTTAATGTTGCTCTCAAAGTGCACCAGATTGATGCTTTTAACTTCAATATTAAAAAAGAAAAATCTTCCCGGGGGAGCATGCCCCCGGACCCCCCTAGAGGAAGTGAGGACCCTCCTACAGGGTGTTAGGTCCACTCCCCACTTATAAAAATAGCACTTTCTCTAATCTCAGATGCACCCTGAATCATTTTGTTCTGGAACCGGGCCTGCATTTGACACTGAATCAGCATTAGATTTAAGTGCATTGAAAACGGATATAAAAAAGGATATTGATGAGGAAGATTGGAATGCTGCTTGCCTAAAAGCACAAAGTCAGACAATAAATACTAGGTTCAAATTACTTCAGTATAAATGGTTAATAAGAATGTACATAACTCCTGTCAAACTTCATCATATGTCTGCCAATATTCCAGATGTCTGCTCTAAGTGTTTGGAAGATAAAGGAACTTTATTTCATTGTCTTTGGGAATGTCCACAAATTCAAATCTTCTGGAAGGATGTTATTAGGTGTCTGTCAGAGATGTTTAACATTAATGTCCCTTTGAACGTCACACTTTGTGTACTTGGAATATATCCAAAGGACTTCAAAACAAACCAAGCTTCTGATTTTGGCCTTCTTCAAGCCAGGAGGGCTATCGCTTTATGTTGGAAATGTACGGATGCCCCATCACTGAGGATTTGGTTGAAGGAACTTTCTGGAAGTGTTGGTCTAGAAAGACTTACTTACATCGCTGACATGAGGGACAGGAATCTGGACTGCCTCTGAAAAGAAACTGTGAAATTATTGTTTTATTTATTTTATTTGTAGGCCTATGCTTTTAATACTGGTGCAATGTGAGGGTGTGTGTGTGCGTGTACTGTATGTGTTTGTGATGTACTTTCTTGTTCAATAAGAAAATACCAATAAACATATTGTGAAAAAAACAAAAAACAAGCTACCCTGCAGTATACAAAGTCATTAAAACTATCATGATGGGAGTTATTTCAGCATCCTTTTTAAACATTTATTATAATTAAATAATAACAACAAACAGTTCATTTTGATCCATAGTGCTGTGGCATTGATTCACCATGACGTGCAAGATTCATTACATATGTTTGTATTCATATTAACACGCTAATAAAAAACAAAACAAAGCAACTTACTGGAGGCGCTCTGCAGCTGAGAGGGAACGCCTGTAGTTTGTGTCCATCCGGGAAATCCTGACACCAACCCGAGCTAAAAGATCATCAAACTGGGCACAGGTCATCCTAAAATACCGCTGGAAACGGCAGTCATCGCGCAGTTCCTTGGTCAAACAATGATATTCACCTAACTGTGTGCGACTGTGCGACAGTGCGACGATTGATTACATTGTGAACCCAGACACGGCGTTTGTTGATACGTTTGTAGGACTTCCACAGAAGGTACAAAGCAGCAATAGTTGTTATATCCTCCATAGTCAAGGACAGAAATAACCAAAACGATCTTGTATGGAAGTGTAAACAACCTCAACTGTCCGTCAACGTTATGTCTGTTTTGAACGACGCGATAAAACAAACTGCAAGCCGCGGTGAAACTCGAGCGTTGATGCGAATATAATAAGACTAGAGCGATGTGATAGGAGCATTTTAGAGCAAAGCGAATATTCGCATCGCGTCCGGTGTGAACATAGCATAAGACTTTCAGAAAACCAGTAGGCTATCTGGTGACCACCAATTTCCTGACTCAAATACATTTACAATATTTTTTAAATAAAATGTAACTAATAACCCATTCCTCAGAATGTATGTGTCTGCATTACCAATACTGTTTAATATCTCAAATCTAAACCATTATTTCAGTATGTTTCATTTATATTATTATTACAGAATTTGATGAAGATGGCTGCTTGTGCAAGTACTTCTGGGGTGGAATGCACCAGCTGGGCATAAGAAAGTAGGTCTTAACTCGTCGGGCTTAGCTACGTCCGACTTAGTGATTTGAATTTACACCGAGTGCACCAAGCCTGACTAGTCTCGGTCATAGCTGCGCCTAGTCTTAAGATGTGCGTCCACGTCGTGAATACACGCGAAACAGTAATTGTTGCCAAGCAACACACGTCTACATAATTTAACACTCAAACTCCTCCATTCAAAGCAAGCTAAGTCTTCGATAACGAAGTCATGGATAACGGAAACCAAAAGACCAGAAAAATAAATTTTACTGATAGAGAAATTAGAAGACTAATAGAAATATATGCAGAGCATCAAAACTCGCTAACTGCCAAATGTAATAATTAGGGCTGTCAGTCGATTAAAATATTTAATCGCGATTAATCGCACATTTTGTATCTGTTCTAAATGTACCTTAGAGGAATATGTTTCAAGTTTTTAATACTCTTATCAACATATGAGTGGACAAATATGCTTTATGAAAATGTTTATTATCATTTAAACAATGACAAATATTCTCATGAATATTAAACACAACAACCTCTGAACATTAAAAATATTCGCCTCAATTCAACCTGGAACCTCTCTCATACAATAATACAATACAAATTGTGTGTGTGTGTGTGTGTGTGTGTGTGTGTGTGTGTGTGTGTGTGTGTGTGTGTGTGTGTGTGTGTGTGTGTGTGTGTGTGTGTGTGTGTGTGTGTGTGTGTGTGTGTGTGTGTGTGTGTGTGTGTGTGTGTGTGTGTGTGTGTGTGTGTGTGTGTGTGTGTGTGTGTGTGTGTGTGTGTGTGTGTGTGTGTGTGTGTGTGTGTGGAGAGACACACTGTGATGGATCGTTGGAGCTATGTGCAACTCGAGGCATAGCTCGAACCTCTATGGCTCGAACGAGAGCTGCCTGGACGCTGCAATCATGTTGCGCACTATCCGTGCTGAGTGTGCTGACTTTTCGTACAATGTCCCACTGTCTGGCTTCCTGCATAAAGTCAAGTGCTCGGCACAGTTGTCCGCGAAATGTCGCTCCTCTGTTTTCATTTAAACAGCTCCTTATATCCGTTAGCGCAGCTAGCTAGCACCAGATGCTAACAACAACAATACACGTAAGGTCTCTCTCTCGCTCGCTCGTGCCACACATACACACACCCTCCCGGTCCTCCCGATGGCCAGTCGGTGCCTGCCGGTGAGCGTGGAAGTGTGGTCTGCCACAAGCAGGCGGCAGGAGCGGGCTGTCAGCATCAGCTTGTAGATGGTATTTTAAAACTCGATGCGCTCTGAAACTACGGGGCGGCCGAGGACAAAAAATACACATGCGTTAATCGCGTTAAAATAATTAGTGGCGTTATTAACGCGTCAACTTGACAGCCCTAGTAATAATACAATGACAAACAAACTGGCACACTGGAAGTCAATCACTGGTGCGATAAATGACTTGGGTGATGGAGGGATACAGATGGTGGAAGAGTGTAGGAAAAAGTAGAAGGACCTACAATCCAAAGCCAAAAAGGATGCTTCGGTTCTCAAAAACAAGCCGACCGGCGGAGGCCCTGCATCAAAAACCATCACCATAGCCATATAATTAGGGTCTGAGACCTGAGGTCGGCGAAGACCCTATTGCAATAGTAAACCTGCGAAACACACACAAAACAGGGAAAACGACCGGCAAAAGCACTGAAAAAGTGGCCAAAATCAGTTGGTAGCCCACGCTAACCTAGTCGCGCCCATGTGACTAGCCTCGCACATTTTTATTATTTATCTTTACCAAGCTCCAAACTAAGTTAAATATCTCAAAAAGTGTAAAATATATGAAAAATCTGAAGAACAAGTTTTATAACTGAAGGTCTTGTGATCATTTTAAAGTTAGAATGAAGTCTCTAGCTGAAAGTATATAAGGAGAAGCATTTGGCGCAAGTTGTAGGTAAAAGAGGATTTGAAGGTTCCTCCCATTGACTTCCATGTTAAAAAAAGAGTTTAAAAAGCTGAATATTTCAAAAAGTGTAACATATTTTGAAAAAGTTGAAGGTTTCCCATCCATTCCTGAACAGGCTGAATAGTTTGATATTTGAATGGTTTATGTAGCTGAAAGTATGGAGAGCCAAAGTATTGGCTGAAATAAGGGGAAGAATAAAGATTCAAAGAACTATAGTGGAATGCTATAAATAGCATTCACACTAAAAAGTTTAGGCTGCCAAGATAACCCCAAAAAGGACCAACCTCACAAAAAGCCCAAGGCCTCACGTGCTTCAGAGTTTTTTGAACATTTCTTACCTTGAACTGTCCTCTGCGAGAATCAACGATGCAAAACCTGATACAATTTTAATGTGGACAGATCTGATATCTAACTTGGGCGGTGGTGGCGAAGTCGATAGGGACTTGGCTTGGCAACTGGAAGGTCACCTGTTCAAGTCCCGGCAAGACAAAGTGCTACCGAGGTGTCTCTGAGCAAGGCACCGTTTCCCACACTGCTCCCCGGGCGCCGTTCAAAATGGCAGCACACTGCTCCTAACACTAGGATGGGTCAAATGCAGAGAAACAATTTCCCCACGAGGGATTAATAAAAGTCTATCTTAACTTAAAGGAGCTCCTGAGCAAATAAGAATGCTACTTTTAAAGTTGCCAGTCTGCCGAGATCTACCAGTCCAAATAGAGAGGCGTAGCCATTACTGACAGCCTACTACCAGGTAAATACACACTTCTACTTGTATACAACTTACCTTTGTACGATTAATACTTCATAAAATACTGCAGATCCTTTATCTTACCTATTTCTAATCTACACACATACAAGTATTTAACTGAAGTTACACAACAGTGTTGTTGATACAGAGTTGGAGTTTATTCACACATCACTACAGTGGGTAATGTTTTCAAGAAACATTGAACAGTGCTGCCGGATATGACACAGGAAAAAAAGAAAATACTCTGAACCCTTTCTTTGCCATTATATAAAAATAGTGTTGCTACAAAAGTATAAATTAGGCTTACTAATAAGACAACTCAGATCTGAAGCTACACAGAATCTGCTGCCAAAGGGCAATAAAATTAAACCCTTTTTTTGTTGCATTTTAGTAGAGTATAAAAAGAAATGCCTTTAAAATAGGATGCAAGCAACACTAGTTTCTTAACATGAATTGATCATAGACTATAATCAATTTAAACAGAACAGATCTGAATGTTTGAATTCTTATACCATTTTGTGCAATAATTATAATGAATAAGTTCAAACAAACTAAAACTTACAGCTGATTAATAACGGTATCTAACTTGAGTTTTTATTATGTCAAAAACCTGTTGAAATGCTACTGTTATTTTTACTGTCCCCCAAAAGCACGTCGGCAGCCTCCAGGAATGCTTCTTTCACAACTTCGCCGTCTTTGAAAGACTTCATGTGTTTCGCAAGAACGTGACTGACACGATAAAATGCTATGGTAGCAGCCTTGGTCTTGTTGTTGGGCCTGGTGAAAATGGACTGCTGTGCTGCATTTAGCTGTCCTTTCAGGCCCCTCCCCTTTTGGGAGCGTAGGGCAGAATTAGGAGGGAATTCCGTCTCGTAGCGTTTGTGCACTGTTTTGAAATGCCGCTCCTAAATTACCTTTCTTCAATAAAGCCAAGCTCGCATTGCAGATGAGACAGATGGACTTTGAATTGCAATAGATAAAAAAATAATCATCCTCCCACTCGGAGTGAAAATTATATATTTGTGGCTTTTTTGCTTCTGCCATAATTGCGGTCTTGTGTGTGTGCGGACTGTCACTCCTGTTGACACGGACAACGTCAGCGAACTAGTGCACTGCCCACCAGCCACGCCCCGACACATGGGGTCACGCCGGCCAATCACAAAGCTTTGATGCGTTCAAGTGCATTATTCTGGCACAGGAAGATTATGTTATAGGACATTAACGATAAAACCGAATATTGTTGTTCTATTTTTAGACACATCTCGCGATCGACTGGGAATCTCCCAGATCGACTGGTTGGGCACCCCTGATCTACAGCATCTAGAGCCACTGCACCTAGCTACCGTTCAGACCATATCTCAGAGTCACCTAGTATTTCAGCCAAGAGAGCAGAGACAGTTGCACAGTTAGCTGCAAAGAGAGCTGAAATGGATATGGAAGCTGCTATTGAAGCTCAATGCCAACAACTGAAGAAACTTGAAAATCAAAGAGACCTTGATGTCATTCAGGCAAAGTTAAATGTGTATACCAAAGAAGAGAGAAAGGAAAGGAGTGAGAGGTGTAGTCCTGTAGACAGCCAATTGAATGAGGCTAGCCCATCTTCTCCTCACTCTGGAAGTCAAGAAATGACTAAAAATGAGGCACATTTAGTACATGCGTTGCAAGAAGCAATGGCTCTCACCCGACTTCCAGTCCCAGAACCCACTGTATTCTTTGGTGATCCATTAAAGTTCACTGAGTGGAGCGCAAGCTTTAAAGCTCTAATAGAGAGGCGATGCTCTAACCCTGCAGATAGGCTGTTCTACCTGCAAAAGTACGTAGCAGGGGGGGGCGAAATCTGCCCTTGAAGGTAGCTTCTACAGAAAAGATGAGGAGGCCTATGAACAAGCATGGGATAGGCTGAATGCCAGATACGGTCATTCCTTTGTTGTGCAGCGAGCCTTCAGAGAGAAACTCAAAGGATGGCCAAAGATTGGGGTAAAAGGAGTATCTCAAGTTGAGAGAATTTATTGATTTCCTTCAAACATGCAGGAACGCTATGCCTCACGTTAAGGGCCTACAAGTTCTTAACGACTGTGAAGAGAATCAGAAGATGCTAACCAAACTTCCTGATTGGTTCACATCAAGGTGGAACTGTTATGTCACAGAACAGCTGGATTTAGGCAAAGATTATCCAAGCTTCGCAGAGTTTGCCAGGTTCATATCAAAGGAGGCCCGTATAGCATGCAACCCAGTGTCATCACTATATGCTCTGAAACCCTCAGCAGAAATACCTGTAAGAGAAGCAAAAGGGCCAAAAGCAAACACATTTGTCACCGACGTGGGGGCTTCAGACGCACCTTGCATTGTGGCTAAAACCAACGTAGAAGAAACCAAGTCAGAAGAAGTGAAGGAAAGGAGCATGCTAACACAAAACACAACTGAGTGTTTTTGCTGTGGAGAAAATCATTCCATATTCAAATGCCAAAAGCTACTGGAATTGACTGTGGAGGAAAAGAGAAAATGCATACAAGAAAATAGGCTGTGTTTTGCATGCCTGAGAAAGGGACATGTCTCCAGAGACTGCAAGAACAGAGCCATGTGTGGCATATGCAAAAGGATCATCCGACTCCTTTGCATGAAGAGCGTTCCTCAGCGGACAAACCCTAAATACATCCTCACTATCATGTTGTGTGAATGGAGGTGAAGGTGGGAGCACGTCAATGATCGTGCCAGTGTGGATTTCATCATCTAACACTCCTAATTCTGAAACTCTGGTGTATGCTCTATTGGACAGCCAAAGCAGTCACACCTTTGTAGAACAGGAGGTTTGTGAGAAGCTGCAAACAGAGATGGAACCGGTAAAACTAAAATTATTGACTATGATCGGAAAAGACTCAATTGTAAAGAGTCAGAGAGTTTGTGGACTCAAAGTCAGAGGGTTCACCTCAAATACCTCCATTGATCTGCCTCCAGCTTATACAAGGGATTTCATTCCACTTGAACGTGCGCACAGTCCAACCTGCAAGACAGCCATCAAATGGAAACACCTTGCAGATATAGCTCAAGAGATGCCTCCACTTATAGATTGTGGTGTTGGATTACTGATTGGCTATGACTGCTCCAGAGCACTGGTGGCGATTACGAGCCATTTGGTATTAAGACCGACCTTGGATGGAGCATCGTAGCAAGTGCATCAAATCGTGTGATTTCTCAAGATGTGACTGGACTTTGTCATCGGGTATCTGTCAGGGAGGTGCCACCTGTAACGCCATCAGCCGTTATCAAGGTGCAGGAGTCCAATTTCACGGACACCAGGCCAGGGGAAAAAAGCCTATCTCAAGGTGATATTCGCTTTCTGCAGATCTTAAAGGAAGGAATCCAGCAAAACGAGCTGGGTCATCTAGAAATGCCTCTTACATTCAAAGCACGTGCTCTTCTCCCAGACAACAAAAGGCTGGCGTTGATTCGACCAAAGCACCTTAAAAGGGAACTGGAAAGAGAGCCTACATTCAAGGCTGACTATGTGAAGTTTATGGATAGCGACGCAAAGAAAGCAGAAACACAACCAGAACCAGGACCGGATCTCGCAAATGGCCTTCGAGCTCCATTCATCCTTGAAGGAAAGAGGGTTCTGCGAGAGATGTGTGGAATCGGATAGGATGATCCACTGCCAAGCGCGGTGAAGCTAAGGTGGGAGAGTTAGATGAATGATCTGGAAAATCTTGAGAAGATTCAGATCCCAAGATGCTTCACACCTACAAACTTTGGTGAGCTACGGAGTGTCGACTTCATCACTTTTCTGATGCAGCAGTTGGGGGAAAAGGGTGAACGCATCAACAAGTCATTCGTTGTTGAAAGACCGATTCAGAAGTTAGTAGTTCTAATGGAGAGCAGTTAGGAAGCAAGCAGTTGCTAGAAACTTATATATTTCCTCGTTAGGCTAAGGGGCTAATAAAGTTGATGTAGCCTTAGTTAAGTAAATGATATTGTGAACTTGCACTGTTCTATATGTGAGTTAAGGGAATGACAAACAAGCGAAAATAGTTGAAAATTACCATTGATTTATTTGAGATCATATTGTATATGTATTGACATCTTCATATGTGTTTGAAGGTAATTTTGGTGGGAGTGTAGCTGACGCTCAAAGGTCCCTTATTATTGTTTTGTCCTTTTTTGAAGAGTGTTTAATGTATGCTTGAACTTTGTTTTATTTTGTAAAAATGATAAGAGTTGTCTTTCCGGAAGTCATGTGACCTCTTGCCCCGGATGTTTATATTGTGTTTGGGAGAGAGTAAAAGGGCGTTAAAAGTGTCAACGATGTGATAACGTAACTACTGCTGGTCTACTAGGCAAACACCTTTTCACGGTGTTTCATGATTGTGGACATCAGTTCGATACATAAAGTTCTTTCAAGACCAGAGTAGTTACAAGTCTCCCTTGAAAAAGAGATCTATGATCTCAATGGGACCAATCTGGTTAAATAAAGGTTTGAAATTAAATGAAATGAAACAAGCGGCGGGCCGCTGCTCGCGACAACAACTTCCGGTTTCCGGGAGATTTCGACTTCCGGTTTCGGCGGAGAATTCCCATTCCTACTCTGACTCAAGGTACGGGGAGGTCGAGCCCATGCAAGTGGGTCGTACCAGTCTTACCTCTGAGGAGAGGGAATTACGTCGAAGAGGTAATATTTGCCTTTACTGTGGTCAGGCTAGACATATGGTTTCCCATTGTCCGGTAAAAGGCAGAGCTCATCAGTAATGGGGAGTATACTGGTGGGCCAAACCTCTGAGCTGATCCCCAATCTAAGACCCTTGTGCCATGCTCGATTCCTCCTGACAGGCAAATCTCAGGCTCTGGATGTTTTTATCGACTCCGGATCAGATGTTAGCATCATTGACGAGGAGCTCGCACTACAGCTGGGCATCCAACAGGTTCGGCTGCTCCAGCAGGTACCGGCTAATGCTTTGGATGGTCACCTGCTGGGAACGGTGACACACCAGACGACAGCGGCCAATATGCTCATGTCGGGGAACCACCATGAGACATTCCAGTTTCATGTGCTACGGTCCCCCCAAATCCCTCTGATTTTGGGTTATCCGTGGCTCCGCCACCACAACCCGAACATTGACTGAGCAACTGGGTCCATCCTAGGTTGGAGTTCCTCCTGTCATCAGGTTTGCCTCAAGCTGGCCGCCGCTCCTCAACTATCTGTGGATATGAACCTGATTCTGGATTTCACAGGGGTTCCGGCAGAATATTTGGACTTTAAGGAGGTTTTTAGCAAGGCTAAGGTGACATCTCTCCCACCTCACCGGCCCTATGACTGCGCCATTGAGCTACATCCAGGCGCAGTCCCACCCAAGGCCCGGTTGTACTCGCTTTCGGCACCAGAGAGGAAGTCCATGGAGACTTACGTCAATGACTCTCTGGCTGCGGGAATTATTCTTCCTTCCACATCACCCGCAGGAGCAGGGGTTTTTTTTGTGGCGAAGAAGGACAATACCCTGAGACCCTGCATTGACTATCGGGGCCTGAACGACGTCACGGTGAAGAATCGTTACCCTTGCCACTCATCTCGTCAGCATTCGAGTTACTACAGGGGGCTACAATCTTCACTAAGCTGGATCTACGAAACGCTTATCACCTGGTATGAATCCGTGAGGGGGACGAATGGAAGACCGCCTTCAACACCTCTTTGGGACATTACGAGTACCTGGTGATGCCGTTTGGACTTACCAACGCCCCTGCAGTTTTCCAAGCGTTGGTGAACGATGTACTCCGGGACATGTTGGATCGTTATGTTTTTGTTTATCTGGACGACATTTTGGTTTTTTCAAAGAACCTCAAAGAACACATCCATCATGTCCAGACAGTCCTCCAGAGACTTCTGGAGAACTCACTGTTCGTCAAGACGGAGAAGTGCGAGTTTCACACTTCTTCGGTCGCCTTTCTTGGCTACATCGTGGGTCAAGGAAGTGTGGAGATGGATCCCTCTAAGGTTTCAGCAGTTACCTCGTGGCGGGTCCCTGATTCCCAGAAGGAGCTGCAGCGTTTCCTGGGATTCGCCAACTTTTACAGACAGTTCATCCGTGGCTACAGCACCGTGGCCGCCCCGCTCACCGCCCTGACCTCGTCCAAGGTGACGTTCCGATGGTCCCCTGCAGCCGAGGAGGCTTTTCAGGACCTCAAGGGCCGGTTTACGTCGGCTCCTATCCTGCAAGTACCAGACCCCGCTGGTCAGTTGGTGTTGGAGGTCGATGCCTCTGACGTAGAGGTGGGGGCCATCCTGTCGCAACGTTCTGGTGAGAACCAGAAGCTCCACCCCTGTGCTTTCTTTTCGAGGAGATTGAGTCCGGCGGAGAAAAACTATGAGGTGGGGAATTGGGAGCTTCGAGCAGTCAAGTTGGCGTTGGAGGAGTGGTGACACTGGCTTGAGGGGACAGAACAACCATTTCAGGTTTGGACCGACCATAAGAACCTGGAATACATCAGGTCGGCACAAAAACTGAATTTCCGGCAAGCCAGGTGGTCGTTATTTTTCACCCGGTTTAATTTTTTCCTCTCCTACCGCCCGGGCTCCCGCAACGTGAAGGCCGACGCTCTGTCCCGGCAGTTCGGGAGGGAGGGAGGGAGACACCTGGGGTATTCCGGACACTATTCTTCCTGCTCCTCGAGTGATCGGCGTCCTCACTTGGGAGATTGAGGAGAGGGTTAAGACCGCTTTGGTGGACCAACCCGGTCCTAGTTCTTGTCCTCTCAACCGTTTGTTTGTGCCTCAGGTCCGTCCCACGGACATACTGCCATCTTGACGGTGGTAGATCGGTTTAGTAAGATGGCTCATTTCGTACCCCTGCCTAAGATCCCGTCAGCTAAGGAGACGGCAGAACTTATTCTTCTCCAGGTTTTTCGCATTCACGGACTGGCGACTGATGTGGTTTCCGACCGGGGGCCGAGGGTTCACCTCTGTGTTTTGGAGGGAGTTTTGTGAACTGATCGGGGCGACGGTCAGTCTCACCTCCGGTTTCCACCCAGAGGCCAATGGCCAGACCGAACGGAAGAATCAGGAGATGGAGACCACTCTCCGCTGCATGGCTTCCGATCATCCAACGACCTGGTCAAAACAACTCCTGTGGGTGGAGTATGCCCACAACACCCTCATCAGTTCCGCTACTGGTCTTTCCCCTTTTCAGTGTGCATACGGTTTTCAACCCCCATTGTTCTCTGCATTGGAGAAGGAGGTTACCTGTCCGTCTGTCCAGGCTTTCATCAGACGTTGTCGGAGGACTTGGAGGCAGGCTCGAACAACTCTGCTTCAGTCTGCTAACCGGTACGCCACATCAGCGAACCGCCGACGCACCAAGGCACCTGTGTACCAGGTAGGCCAGAGGGTGTGGCTTTTGTAGGAGCAAACACAGTAGTGGTGGCTTAAAGTGGGGGGAAGTGTGTGTGTGTGTGTGTGTGTGTGTGTGTGTGTGTGTGTGTGTGTGTGTGTGTGTGTGTGTGTGTGTGTGTGTGTGTGTGTGTGTGTGTGTGTGTGTGTGTGTGTGTGTGTGTGTGTGTGTGTGTGTGTGTGTGTGTGTGTGTGTGTGTGTGTGTGTGTGTGTGCTGATATTCTGGGTCAGGGAGTGTATGTGTGTGTGGCAGGGTGTCTGGGTCATGGAGTGTAAGTAAGATGGTTTATATATATAGGATTACTTTAAAACAGTCCCAAATAATACATGTTTACTTCAATACAGTTCAAGATAATACCTGTTTACTTTAATACAGTTTAGAACAATATCTGTTTACTTTAATCCCTCTTTTGATCTCACCTTCAGAGATCAACTTATACACAGCATTTGAAACATAACCACTGTCATTCTTTTCTACTGTCTGTTCCCCAACATTTATATAAATCCATCAGTCGCTGGGATTTAGAGCACTTTTAAACCTTTAGGAACAGTCCACAATAGCAACTTCTTATGACAGTGGAGGGAGACCAAAATATGTTTAAAAAAATGGTCCTTGTCGGCTGAGTCATCGTGCTCGTCCTCCTCCGACGCGTAAGCCAGCAAGGGCATTTGGTACGAAGGGGCAGCTTCTCCCTCAAAAAATGGGTTATTAAAACAAAGTTCCTCAAATAATGGGATATTAAAACAAAGTTCCTCAAAAAATGGGATATTGAAACAAAGTTCCTCAAAAAATGGGATATTGAAACAAAGTCCACACCGGCTATATCAACCTGTTTCAGCGGAGAGTGTAGTCCCCTGTGCCGTCTTGGCTTGCCGTGTCTTTGTCCCCCCGATCCGCTGACGGCTTCTGGGCTGCCTGCTAGAAAGATGTCTTCTGGATCCTCCTCCTCCGGCCGCTGATGGCGGCTTCCGGGTCGATGTTGGAGAGATGTCTTCCCGATCGCCCTTCTCCGGTCCGCTGATGACGCCTTCTGGGTCGACTGCTGGAGAGATGTCCTCACGATCCTCCTCCTCCGGTCCACTGATGGCTGCTTCCGAGTCAACCTCCTCTGCGAGGGCCACGTCCGTCCTGATGTCATCCCCGGTCCTAGCAGGTGGTTTCCCTGCCGCACACTGGCACCAGCTGTCCCCCTTTCCTCTTATGCGGACGGCATGAGAGGTCCGCTGGGTCACTTGGACTTGGTCGGGGCCGGAGAGCCTGGGATTGAGCTGTAATATGTATAGAAATATGTTCTTTCTACATTTCAAACCTCAGTTACTTTAATACCTGTTAAAATATTACAAAATGGTTTCATCATCACAGGTCAACTTCTTCAGTATTCCATTCTGGAATTACATCTCTCACAGTAGCCCCTTGGCCACTGATTCTGCATCTGTGCTACCTGTTATAACTCAATCAATATTAGAAACATGTCAACATCCATCAAACAGTATCTTATCCCCAGATATGGAGCAGGTTCATTCTAAAACTGTCAATCAATGGTCAGATTGAAAAATGTAGATTGTGAAGTTTACACTCCCCCTTTTTACACATGAACTCATGTGTAACAAAATCCTGTATGGGAAGAAAACCTTCAGGTAATAATGGATTATAAGAAAATACCAAACATCATTCACAAATGTACATCCATCATTTCCCACAGAGCCCCAGAAATAATGTGTCCATGCTTGATTAGTCATTGTTTTAAATCATGCAGTTGCACTGATCAGATGCAGACATACACTCACATTCACACTGTCAGGTTGTAAAGTCAAGTTTGGTCAGGTTCACCACAGAGTCAGTCATTGACAGTGCTTTCTCAAGTTACACCGTCGGTCAGGGTCAAAGGTCATTTGGTCTCAGTATTTTTGGCCATGTGTCGTGCTCTGCAGAGACTTTGATATTTCAGCATAGGCCAGTATCCTTTGTCTACAAAAATCAGTCATATATGGAGCGCCATCATTTATTAATTCACGATTACAACTATACTTTTCCAGATATCTCTAACTTTTCATTGGGACAGCTGTTTCCCACATTTCCTGCAACTTGTTAGCCAAAAAATGTCACTTCCTTACTGTACTACTACTGCAGTTCATTAACACCTAATCTATATTAAAATGTCTAATAGATCTAATTGTGCATATAATTATTTTCTTGAGTCAACACATTATCAGGATCTGTAAAGCTCTGTCATGTATTTCATAACTCATATTAATGTATCTTCAATTCTGGTCCACTGGTCCAATTATTTTTATGTTCACACAAATAAGTATGAGACATATCTATGCCCATAATGCACACTTGAGTTTTCCTTAAACCCCACCTCCAATCTGCTTTTTTACGTCTCAGGTAGTTGAAGGAGAGGGAAAATAGCTTTATATTTTTGGCTATTTGCGCATTTCACAACTTTTAAAATCTCATGATTAAGAGCTATTCAAGTGTTCGGTAGTTGATAAGCCCCAGAAAAAATATATGCTGATTTAGAGACGTCTCTCTCTGAATGCATGTCAATGGGAAAAAGTATTTTTGGGTCCAATGTCTTCTCAGACTGACAGAGGAGACCAAAGTTTGGCCACTACAATTTGACTAAATTCCCAATCCCCTTCCTGTTTTCTGTGATTCTCTGCTATCAATTGTTTGTGTTATGTAAGGCTCTTCTCAGGACTGCTTGTTTCCCTGAACAACTTTATGGAGACTTTTGTCTCAACCTGCCTGCTCTTGAGTCCAGCTGGAGCAGAATACAGTGACGTAGAAGGGGTGGGGTTTACTCTCCCTGACTGGCAGGTTATTGGACATCACATGGGCTCCCGAACGCATTTAAGGGGGGGTGGGTTATGTGTGAGAGGAGGTGTGAGGTGCATGAGTTGAAACAGACATAGTGGCCTAATTCCAAACCACACCCTACCCACTCCCCCTCCGTGGTGGAGTGAACTCCTTCTGTAGTCGCACTCGCAGCTGAATGAGGCTCCTTCTTTCAGATGGATGAAACAGCAGAGTCCTGCATCAGGTCAGTGACCCGCAAAAAACGCTTTTTTCGGTTTCGGTTCTGGGTAAAACAAAGATGATGCGGGTCGGGTTGCGGGTATTGCATAATAAATATATTAAAATAATAATAATTTAGTTTAATGTTTAAATCCTCAGACCTCTCCCCCGCGGGACCGCACATAATCATAACCTCTGCAGCGCATCAATCTGCTGCTGTGCGCGCCACATTCGAAATGGCTGAGGTGAAGCGAAATCCAACGTCTGGGAGGCTTTTGGTGTCATCCTAGATGGAGAAAATAACCAACATCCCATGCTTTTTGAGACAAATATGCAACTGCATGTGTTAATAATTGCACGTTTTCACTACTCATATAGGCTATGCGGGTTCGGGTCGGGTTGCGGATCTTGTGCCGACGGGTCGGGTCGGGTTGCGGAACTAATTGGCAATATGTGCGGGTAGCAGGGCGGGTTCGGTATTGCACGTCGCGGGTGCGGGGCGGGTCTTGAAAATCAGACCCGTGCAGGACTCTGTGGTACAGCAACAAGCTTTGGGACAAACTCCCCTCTCTGGCAGAAACAGGAAATGCTGTAACTTTTCGTAACAATGGTTTAAAATCAGCATCTCTCGGACAAAAGATAATTAATAATAACTAAAACAAAACTGAAAAAATCTTTAAAGGCGTTCTTTTTTGTAGATCTCTTTTTTTCAAATCTGATGTTTATAAGCTGCTTGGTTTTTGCAACAGTCCCTGTAAATATACACAACTTTATAATTAAATGTACAAGTTTACCGTTTTCTACACTAGACACGGATATACAGTATGATCCTGAATAAAATAAAAAACGAGGTAACTTCTGTACCACAGTATTTAATGAGTATCTTATTTAACCAGGGTCCCCGCGGATCCATAAAACGTCTTAAAAGTCTTACATTTATTTTTTGATATTCAAGGCCTAAAAGTGTCTTTAAAAGTATGGAGCTAATTTCCTGCCATAACTCCACAAACAAACTAAACAGGTTTTACAAATGCCTCATGATTCACAAACAAACACAATGTGGTTTGCAAATACAAAACACCATCTACAAACTAATGCATGTCCTTTTCTTTTCCCTTCACTGTATCTGTGAAGCGTCTTTGAGCACCTGTAAAAGCGCTAACAAATTAAATCTATTATTATTATTATTATTAATGCATTTAGTTTTGCAAAGAAAAAATGTATCTATCAAACAAACACAAAACAGGGGAAGGAAAGATTATTTTAAGGTGCTGGGTGTCAATTTGGGTATAAAGGAAATGGAGGTGAGGGATATGCAATATGAGGGAATCATTAACAGCATAAAGAGGACGCTCAGGTTTTGGAAGCTGATATGTTTGAAGTTAAGAGGGAAGGTAGATGTTATAAATGGGCTCATAGGGAGAAAATTAGTCTATATCATGACTGTCATGTTAATGCCGGAGAGGGTTTGTAAGGAAGTCGACACGGCAATAAATGACTTTTTGTGGGGTGGGAGGGGCGTTAGAATTGTGAGAGAGGATATATGAGCATAAGGATAATGAGCATAAGGATGGAGGGATGAAGCTGATCAACTTGGAAAGGAAAAAGAAGACATTAAGGGTCAAAATGATACTTAAATATATCAACGACAAAGAAGATAAAAAAGATCATGCTTGGAGAGCTTTGTGGAAGGGTGCGCTCTAGTGGGTGTTATGGACGATGACAGCCTGATGTTTGAGTATGATGGAGTTGGCTAACATGTGCGGTGGGAGTATGGTGTGGAGTGGCTTGATAAACATAAAGTGTGGCTTATGCAAAAATGATTACCTTTTTATTATTAATTAATTGTGTTTGTTGTTTTTTTGGCTTTTGTTGTGTTTTGAAAATAAAAAATGGTTTCTCATATTGTGGTTTTGTATCATTATTTACTGTGATTGGACTATCAAAATGAAGTCCAAAGGGGTTTTTTGTTAGTCTATCCCGGGCAAGTGCATTTTGCTTGTTTCTCTTATCTGTCATGTGTTGCATGATTATTGTTTAAAATGTATGGCCACAGTTACGTTATGTAAATACAAGGTATCGCAATCAAATATAAAATGATGATTTTTCTAACAAAAAAAAAAAAAGTAATGACTTGGTCGGCGGTGAGTGTTCTGTTCAGTCTTTGCTAATAGTTTAGCCTTGAAATAAAGGAGTTATTTTTGTCACTTCAATCTGCATTTGGGTCCTGCTTCCTACACATACCGTAACAGTACGAACTGACCAGAGATATGGACCCAGCAGATCCTTTTGAGCAGGAACTATTGGATTATACCTTCTCTTTGACTAACAGCGCTAATCGATGGATGGGAGCGGTCAGGGTTCAGCAGCGAGAGGCTTCTCTGGCAGATGCATGCAAGATTACGATGGAGAATTAAGATTTGGTTAAATTCTTACCTGCCTGGCTTTTGGATTACCTCACGGTTTGTTTTCCCGATCCTGATAGACCCAGGTCTCCCAATTCCCTTTTTGATACCACACGCATCGGTGTGGTCCGTCTGGCATCAGCCCCTGCTTCTCACCCAGTGTTTGCTACTGTCCAGGAGCCATTCGCTGGTACTCGTCTGGCTTTTGGAGGTCCACAGAGCCTCCAAACGGCTCCTAAAAGAAGGAGTCGCAAGGCCAGGTTAGCAGCACGAGTCCAAAGGGCCATGGTTCCAGAACCAGTTCAGCCCCCAGCAGCCATGGTTAAAGAACCAGTTCAACCCCCAGCAGCCATGGTTACAGACCCAGTTCTGGCCCCAGCAGCCATGGTTCTTGCTCCAGAACCGGTCCCGGCAGCCATGGATTCGGCTCCAGAGCCGGCCCAACTACATTTTTATTTTTATGTTTTAATCAATGTTGAAAACAAATACAAATAAATTGATGTATGCTCACTTCCCACTTAAAAAAAATACTGAAGGAGGAAGTGGCCAGAGAAAACTTTCTGTGATCCCACCTGAGTCCGAAGGCTACACAGCAAAAATGCTAAAGGGCATTTCAAAGAATGAAAAACACATGCTTTTCATTATTCCACTTCAAGAGGAACTAGACACCACACCTCTTCCCGCTGATGCCCCTGAGTTCAGCAAAATGCCTACATCTCAATGTGGAGAGAAACCTTACCCCCCAAATGCTACTAATTTAACATTTCAGAATTTCTTTCCCCCCGGGTCATTTCCCCCAAAAATAAAATATTGGGGGGGGACCTATTTACTCGATTACTTATCCTCTAGGATACCTATTCACAATTCATAAAACATTTTTATGGTAGGAATAAAATAATTGTGTTGGGGGAGGGGATTCTTAATTAATGTTAAAATGGCAACATTTCTAATTACATCATCTAGTCAGTACTATTACTAACAACATAAATTAATAATATGTAATTTCTTCTGTCACAAATTCCGTGCGCATGTGTATGAGGATGTCAAATTTCCTACTGTAAACCAAAGTGGCCCGTGGAACCTTAAGCTGGATGTAGTTTTATAACACCACTGATTGATAATGATTGTCCAGTTTAATTTAATTGTCCCCAAATTAGGAAAGCTCCACTTCAATAATAAGCATCAGCCTTAAGACTGTTCTTTTCTATCACTATCAGTGTGCATATCACCTATCTAAGATGATTAGGTGAACAATGCCCTTGGGGCTTGGGCATTGTAAATAAGATTAGCTAACTTATAGCACCCCCTAAGGCAGTGTAAACAAGTTTAACTTTTTTGCAACTCTGAAAATAACATATCATAAAATAACCTGTGTATTTATTGTAAGCAATTTCTAGATCAGTATATGGGAATAAATGGTGACTCAAATGCTTAATTCAATGACTTCAATCAGATGCATTTCAAAAAGGAAGTATCAGATGGGGCGGGAGGAGGTCACATTTTAAACTTCATCGAATATAGTCCAGGGGTCGAAATGTTTGAAAAAACGTACCTGTCTCGGGTGACGGGTGGAATATTTATTTACCTGTCTCCATCTGACCACAACCTGTGCATATTTATTTATGTCTTGATATATATGATGTATTGTCATAATTATGACATTTAAAAATGTTTCAAAGATAACAAGATAATATATCAAATATAATATACATAGTAATGACCTATTGCTTTGCTTTAATTAGCTATAGTGTAGCAGCAATAGTATTTAACAGAAATCTCTGATAATTGTTGTACTTGTCACATGGGACAGGTAAAACATTATTCTACCTGTCCCTCAAAAAAATCGCCTGTCAGGGAAAGGTAGACAGGTGATATTTCTAGCCCTGTAGTCGTGTTGTATATCAAATTGAAGGGTATCTTGAGGAACCAAGGGGGTGCTTCGAATTTGCTGTGCAAATTCATGTCTAGTTAACATATACAAATAAAAGACATGGCAAGGGTTATTGAGTGCAAACAACTGGATATATTAAGCAGCATATCCTATGGCACTGTTTTTTGTTGTCTTTTTCAGCTCCTTCAAGCAGGGCTGTCCAGGAAGAGTGTTCTATTTCGTATGAGGCTTCGCCCTCTAAGGCTATCGCTATTGGGTAATCCCACTGCACGTGTGCAGCACTGACAGACTTAATCCACGCCCACCTATGACGTGGGCCCCACCTCCGGCCTCACTTCCGTATAAATAGGAAGATGGCCCGTCCAACTGCTCCCATTTTTCTTCAGCACTCCGTTGCAGAAGCACTGTACAGGCACAAGCTCTTTTCAGAGCTGTTTACTAGAAAGCAAACATTTCCCCCTGGCCCCATTCTCCCTCTCCTCCGGACGGGGGAGACAGGGTGGGGCTCGGGGTTAGCCGACATATGAATTACGACCGGCTGTGGCTGGCTCGCTCCAGGGAGGAAGCGGCTTTACACAGACGATACAGGTGAGTCCTGCCGGGGATTGGAGCAAGCAAACGCGGCTCTCAATCTCCAGGTGTCGCGCACTCATTGTGTCCGTCTTCCTCTGGCCCACAGACAGCAGAGAGCGAATGCTCTCGCGGCTGCGGCCGGGGATGATTGGCCAAGCCCTTGATTATTGGATCCGAGTGGCGGGCAGCAGTCAGGCGACTCCTTCCCCTCCCTTCACGGATCACTATGTGGTTCCCCCGGCCCCATCCTCCCTCTCCTCCGGACGGGGGAGACAGGGCGGGGCCCGGTGTAAGCCCGGCAGCCGAGCCTATAGGTTCGGCTGCCGGGCTGACACTATCCGCCATCTAGGCTCTGCCCGCGTGTGTGAGCTAATGGATGCTTGCTATGAGCTAAGGGAATTTACAGTACTGTACCTGTGTTGTTTGCATTTCTGTCTAATAAAATATTCAATCAATCAAACAGTAACATGTAGCTATCTTTTAAGACTGGATCATTCATTCCTTAACTGTACTTCGATTTATGTCTGATGTTTGTCTGTTAGTTTGAAAGTCTGAAAGATGTCAGATAAGAAGAAGAAGAAGCAGCAGAGAGATCTGCTGTCATTCTGGGCCAAACTTGCCAGGTCAGAGGAAACAGTGGAGGAGGCTTTGGATCTCTCAGTGAATGACAGAGTGGAGGAAAATGAGTGTCCAGAGGGCACAGAGAATGAGACTGCAGAGGAGACAGAAGATGATGATGTAGAAGACATCTACATCCATGGGTGCCCTGTCACGTCATCCACAACACTGCCAAACAGGTTGGCCTGGGCTTTTTGGAGGTGAGTTGAATCATGTGTGATTTCTATGACCAACCGTATCCGTTATGCCTAATGTCAAGTCTAACAGGTTGTTTGTTATGCTGTGGAGTCATGTGATTATAAATCATGTATTGCAGGTGTGTGGATTTGATCCAGAGGATCTGACTGTGGATGTGGGATACTGGTTTAAAGGAAGCACCAATCGTAAAGGTTACCTGACAGGTATGTGCAGTCCAAATGAAATGCAGAGGAGTTAAATTAAATTGAAATTAAGATGTCCCATTCTTGTCATAGAATTCTGTGAGCTCCATGGAAGCGAGTATTTAGAAATACTTATGCACGTTTCCATTCCATGGTTGAGCCTGGAGAGGTGTTTGACTCGTACCCTGCAGCAGTATGAGCCACTGGCCAGCTACTTCAAGTCATCAGGTAGGCATTATATTTCAATGATCCAAATGAACGAACGAGTATTATAACAGACTGAAAAGTAAATGTATGTAGTATGCACAACCTGTGTTTTTTGTATTCACAGATGAGAAACAACCGTGGTTCAGGAGGCTGTTGGAAGCATTCTCTAACCCAATGACAGAGGTGTACCTGCTGTTCTATCAAGCAATGTTGCCAGTCTTCTCCACCTTCAACCTCCTCCAGAGAGAGAAGTGCTCCATCTTCCTTCTACATGATGAGGTACATTGCGAAGGTTGGGATACAGTATGCTAGTAATAATGTACTATGTTTGTTCCTTTTTTCATTAGCACTCTACTTCTAGATTAAATTTAATTTTGAAAATCTTTTCTGAAATACAAATTTGTAGATACGGAGTTTCATCCGCAAGTTGCTTTCGAAGTTTCTGAAGCCTGCAGCACTGCAGCACTAGGAATTGCATGACATCCTCTATAAGGACCCATCAAACCAACTGCCAGGCAATCCTCCAAGTTTCACATCAGCAGATGCACACACACTATCCACTCACTGATCTCACTCACATCGTACTGTTGGTGTTTGTTAGAGGGCTGCTTGGGCAGACAAGTTATGAGTTTGATCATCTCATCTCATCACACACGACCACAATGGAAACAAGTCCACAGGACTTTCCTATGTTATCCTTTTAGCCCAAATGAGTGACTGTACCTTGTGTCACTGATGTGATGAAGATACTTAAAGGGGTGCTTTCAAGTTAGCTATTGTGGTTGTTGATGATTGCTAAAGTGACTCAACACCGGTCTTATTCCCAGTCTCATACTGACATGTTGGTGTTGGGAATGAGAACATATTGCATCAATCTTTCTCCAGAATCGCATACAGCACCTTAATGAGGTGACGTTGTTGATTTATTGTGTCTCTCGTAGGAGAAAAGCTGGTGATCGGCTTCACTACTCGAGGTACACTCAACAGGCTCCTTGATGCAGGAGACATTACACCGCAGCAAGTGCAGAGGTTCCAGCAGGCAGCAGTGGCGTTTCTGGTGAGGGCTGTGGAGTCTGCCATGAAGAAACTCCCCATGAGAGAGCCCCTCATAAAACATGCCATGTTTCTGGATGTCCAGCAGAGGGTAGAGTGTGGAGTGGAAGACGCCTTGTACTTTGTCCACAGGTTAGTTGGGGTATCAAGTCAAGTACATTTATCTATAGTGCCAAATCACAACACAAGTTATCTCAATATACTTAATAAGTAGAGCAGGTTAAAGACTATTGGCACATTTTGGCACATTTTGGCATTTTCTTAATAGATTGTAAAGTTTAATGACCACATCTGAAAAACAACCTGTTTCAGCTACATTACTTTACCAGATCAGTGCACATTGTGTTCTTTTTAGGTTTCCTGAACTTCTCCCATACAACGGACCTGACGAGCGTGACAAACTGGGTGAGGAGTTTCTGGACTACCAATCCATGGACATTGCCATGCCCGAAGACCCAGCCACGTTCGACATAGAGAACTTTTGGGGGAACATGGCATCAATGAAGAATAAGGTAAGAATTACTGCACCCTTTGAAATACCCATTGACGTAATCAACTTAATTCTATACAAAAATACTTGAGAGTAATTAGGCTTCCTACATTTTTCAAAGGTGACCGGTATGAGCAGATTTGGGAGGCTCTCTCGTATTGCCAAGTTGGTGTTGGTACTTCCGCATTCAAATGCTGATGCTGAACGAGTGTTCTCTGTGGTGGGACTGAACAAAACCAAAACCCGAAACAGTTTGGCTCTTGATGGAACTCTGTCATCCATCATGACTGTGAAGATGGCAAACCTTGAGCCACAGTGTTTCAAATGGGAGCCCCCTCCCTCTGTCATCAAGGCATCAACATCAGCCACAAACACCTACAACATGAGACATGTCATGTAAAAGAAAAAAACATAAACAAAGACATGCACTTTATTTTTTTATAATATATATTATATATATATTATTCAGGTTCTAATGTTGTTACACTTAAAGAAAAAATGCACTAAAGGAAAAGGCTGCTATTGGTTCTTAAAAGGCTGCTATTGTTTCATTATATTGACATTTTATAAATAAATGTATTTTATTTGTTAAACTTTTTCTTGTTACAATTGTTTTCATTTCTACTTGTGCTGGTCAATTATTAACACTATATAAGCATGAGAAGGCCGACAGTGCAGGGAGAGCAGCTGGCATGGGGGTGAAGACATCACAACAGTCTTAATGTTAATTTAAATTGAGATATTCCTCTAAATCGACGTTAAAAAAGGCCAAAAAAAATCGCCGTCGAACGCATCAACCCCAAAAGTCTCACTCCTACTTCTTACTGAAACTTGGCAGCCCTGCTCAAGCGGGTTTGAGCGTGAACACGCCTCAATGTCCGGGTTTTACGAGCCTTCTCCTAAACGGCGACATGATGAGAGCCACTGTGCAATACAGCGTGTGGAGGTGCAAGAGCCGGCTGTAACCTGTCAGTCAGCATGCAGCAGGGCTCGTGGCGCAAGCCAGCTGTATTTAACCAGGCGGTTATTAGACAGCAAGGCTTGACGTTTAAACCTGATGCTCCTAACCTGTCGGTTAGCAGGCAGCACGGTTTTTTCCTCTGTCCCAGATGTGCCTACTACACACGGTCGTAATGAGCCCAGGGCTGTTATTACGCACTGTGTGAATAGCACTGCACACACCTCCGCTCATTCCCTCAGCGGGTTTGAGCGTGAACGCGCCTCAATGTCCAGTTTACGAGCCTTCTCCTAAACAGAGACAGGATGAGAGCTGGTGTGAGATGCAGCGTGTGGAGGCCCCCTCGCAGCTTTTCGGTCCGGGCCCCTCTTGGGTTGCTTCACGGGCAACGGCGGCGAGGGCTCTGACGTGGCTCGTCACCATGACAACCACAGCACATCCAGAGCATGTCGCGCGCTCTCAGAATATTACTCAGAATGGCGACGTGTGTGTTCGATGGACAGATGAATAATAATAAGCAGCAAGGCCCACCGGGTAAGCCGGCTGCCCCTAACCTGTCGGTTATAGGCAGCATGGCTCGCTGCATAAATAGGCTGTCTTTAAAACCTATTGGTTTTTAGGCAGCTCAGTTTTTCTCCTCTGTCCCAAACCTACCTCCTACACACGGTAATGAGCCCACGAGTGCCATTATTACAGTGAGGACAGCACTGCACACAGCTCCGCTCATCCCTTAGCGGTGTTGAGCGTGAACGCACCTCGGTGTCCAGTTTAACACTGTAAGCAATTACTGTTATTTTTCAGCCGATTTTCGGCACTAATCTACTGGCAGCCCCCTATAACCAGAATGTTTCTGTGAATTATTTAATTTTTTACAGTAATAAACTGAAATTGTTCAACAGTATTAATACTGTATACATTTCAGTGTATTGCTGGCGTCTCTGCTGCCGGTATTTTACTGTTAATGATGGTATGGCAGTGAAGTGCAGGCGTCTGTGAAGAGACTGCCGGCGCTTTACTGTTGTTTGACAGGAAAATGTGTTACAGTGGACATAATGAGAGCCTGTGTGAGGTGCAGCGTCTGGAGGGCTCTGGCGTGGCTCGTCACCATGACAACCACAGCACATCCAGAGCAGGTTGGCGCGCTGAGTGGTGGCGCGTGTGTTCAATGGACAGATGGAATATAATATGCAGCAAGGCTCCCCGGTTAAGCCGGCTGCCAATAGCCTATTGGTTACTTGGCAGCATGGCTCGCTGCCTAAGCCGGCTGGGTTTTTTAACTTATCGGTTAATAAAACAGCAGGGCTTACTATTCAATCCGTCTACCTTTTAAAATGTTGGGTTTAGGCAGCACGTATTTTTCCTCTGTCTCAGACGTACCTCCTACCCATGGTCGTAATAAGCCCACGGAGGGCCATTATTACACCTCGGGTGGACAGCACTGCACACACCTCCGCTCATCCCTTAGTGATGTTGAGCGTGAATGCGCAGTTTACGAGTCTTCTCCTAAACGGCGACATAATGAGAGCCTGTGTGAAATGCAGCGTGTGGAGGTCTCTGGCGTGGTTTGCCACCAACCACAGCACATCCAGAGAATGTACACCTGGCGCTATCAGAGTACTGGATGGTACTCAGGGTGGCGGCGCGTGTGTCTGATGGACAGATGGATGAGCAGGCGGATGGGCAGAGAGTAATCTCTGCAGTTCGCCTCTCCCCCCCGCAGTTCTACGGGATACAGGAAGTCCTGTCATCCCGGGAACAGTGTCTCGCGCTCCGTGCAGAGCGGCAGGAACTCTGGTTAAAAGGAAGCTTTTTTCCAGGGTTCCTCATGGGGAAGAAAATCAGGGTTTCTTACTCCCGGTATTTTCTGGTCCCGAAGGAGACGGGGTGGGGGGAATGAGACCCATCCTCGATCTGTCAGTGTCCAACAAGGGAATGGCCTTTTCCCATGCTGACGATCAAACAGGTGCTGGAGTGTTCACCAGGGAGGTGCACATCCATAGTCCTGAAGGATGCAGTCCTCCACGTAACCATCATCCCGAAACACAGAATTTCCTGTGTTTCTCATTCCTGGCTCCACACACTTTTTCATAGTGGGTGGAGACAGTGGGAGCAGCTACTCAGAATGGGGATGAGAGTGTTATTTTACCTGGACGACCGGCTGTGGTTTATTCGCCTGTGCATCGACCCCGTGCGTCAGAGGAGACTCATGGTGTACATTCCTCTTTCTGTGGTTTTGGATTTGACCCACTGGGAAAATATCCACGTCAGTGGGGGTGCCCCTGAGCAGAGTGGCGCATCTCTCGCAGGCTGAGGAACGTGCAGGTCGCAGGCAGTGGGGGGACGGTGGCCGGGTCACATGTCTCTCCATATAACGTGCTGGA
Source organism: Pseudochaenichthys georgianus (assembly GCF_902827115.2). Taxonomy (NCBI): domain Eukaryota; kingdom Metazoa; phylum Chordata; class Actinopteri; order Perciformes; family Channichthyidae; genus Pseudochaenichthys; species Pseudochaenichthys georgianus. The sequence goes on from NW_027262997.1 coordinate 83,703, forward strand.
ATTACTCTCCGTATGGAAAGTGCTCCAGCACTTCGTCCCGTTGCTGTACAATCAACATGTGTTGATTCGAACAGACAACAAAGCAGCGGCGGCCTACATAAATCGCCAGGGAGGTGTTCGATCAGCGCAGCTGCTGAACACACATCCTACACAGCCAAATGGACAGCGTTCCGTGTGGTGTGTAGGGAGAAGCCTGGACCCCGTTGGCCCCCCTGCCTCATGCTGTCGTTCCTCCAGCTGTTGCTGGACAGGAATTGGCTTATAGCACGGTAAAAACATATGCTGCTACCATTCCATCTTGCCACGTAGGTTTGGGGTCAGCACGGTGTTTAGTCACCCTCTGGCAAAACGTTTTCTACGGGGAGCACAGAGACTCAGACATGTGTCACGCGCTTTGGCGCCTCAATGGGTTTTGGCTTAGTGTTACGCGCACTGAGTAAAGCTCCATTTGAACCTTTAGATCAGGTCCCCCTGAAGTTCTTGTCAGCCAAAGTAGCGCTGCTCTTGGCTCTCACATCAGCTAAAGGGTGAGTGATATGTCTGCTCTCTCTGTGGCTCCGTCATGTCTCCGGATCCAAGGAGATGGCAGCTCAGCTGTTTTGCGCCTTAAACCGGCTTTTATGCCAAAGGTGATCACAAGCTCTTTTAAATCGAGAGGGATCACTTTGGATGGTTTCTTCCCTCCTCCTCACACATCAGAGGAAGAAGCCACATCTCATCTCCTCTGTCCCGTACGTGCGCTGTCATGTTATATTGCACGCACAGCCACGTTGCGCAAGTCTCAGCGCCTGTTTGTGCATTACAGAGCACTCAATAGGGCAGCCTCTATCTGCACAGCGGCTGTCACACTGGTTGTGTGAGGCTGTGTCACAGGCGTATGTCTACTCTGGGGTGGATCCCCCAGAAAACATCAAAGCGCACAGCACCAGAGGAATTTCAACCTCTATGGCGTTGAATGGAGGAATGACAGTGGGAGACATTTGCACTGCTGCATCTTGGTCTTCCCCCTGTTCTTTTATTCGTTTTTATTTGAGGGATGTCTCCCATTCCTCTCTTACACATTCAGTACTGCTGTTCTGTCAGATTGAGTAATGTCAGGGACTAAACGGCGTGCCCTCTCTCCTGCCTATCGGCATTCAGAGAGCTGCCCCTTTTGCCCCTCTTTTATCGTTTTAACAAGTGGGATTTGTTTATCTCTACTTTTTTTAAACGACGGGTATTCACCTTCATTCCCTTAAAGAGAATATTCATTTGGAATAATGCTATATTTCCAGGGACTGTGACGCTCCTTCTTTTTCGCATGGGTTATTAATTGAGTAGATGGGTTTTTGTGCTTCTGGTTACGGACGGACCAGTGGGGCGTGGACTACATCCTGCTTCGCCCTTAACCCAATAGCGATAGCCTTAGAGGGCGAAGCCTCATACGAAATAGGACTGAGGTTACGTACTGTAACCCAGCTTCTATGAGTATAGGCGCAGCCCTCTAAGGTTCGGGCCCCACTGGCTCCGCGAATAGCTGAAGAAAAGCTGTTTGTGTGGGAGCAGTTGGACGGGCCATCTTCCTATTTATACGGAAGTGAGGCCGGAGGTGGGGCCCACGTCATAGGTGGGCGTGGATTAAGTCTGTCAGTGCTGCACACGTGCAGTGGGATTACCCAATAGCGATAGCCTTAGAGGGCTGCGCCTATACTCATAGAAGCTGGGTTACAGTACGTAACCTCAGTGTCTGTCTGTTGATAGAGAGAAAGAGAAGCTGGTCATTGTGACAGTAAACTTGTCACACAATCATGAGATAAGCAGGTTGGTTGCATAATACCACATTTTTGTGCTCTTCAAAAAAAAAGTTCTTTATATATTAGGGTTTTAATTGTCTTTTGTTATTAATTAGGCCTAATAAAAAAAATTGTGTCGAAATGTGTGAAAAAACAAACATGTCTCAGGTGACAGGTGGGGAATATGTATGTACCTGTCTCCACCAGAAAGCAACCCATACATATTTATTTATGTATTTATTTGATATGTATGCGATATTGTCATGATTATGACCTTACAAAATGTTTCGGAATTTAGCCTGGGGGCGGGGCTAGGGGTGAGGTTTTTTGTAGGAGGTAACAAAAGGGGGGGGGGGGGGGTCAAAAAGGATTTTTTTTTCAACACAGTCATGTAATATATGAAAAGGGGAATACATGGCAAGTATTTAAATTATAATCTATCCCCCTTGGGGAGGGGTCCCAAAATTAAGTTTTTTCATACACAGTCATGTAGTATATCAAATAGGCCGTTATGAAAGGGGGAATACATTGCAAGTATTTAAATTATAATCTGGGGAGGGGGAGGGGTCTCAAAGTTATGGTTTTTCAAACACAGTCATACAATATATCAAATAGGAGGTATTGAAAAGGGGAATGCATTGCAAGTATTTAAATTATAATCTATTCCTCTGGAGAGGGCTAAGGGCTTGGGGGGGATACATTGAAGATAATGGTAAATAGAATACATAAAATGCAATTGCAGTTTGCTTTCACTCATGAGGAGGGGTGAATGCATTGCACGGGGATATGCGATGGTGGTGCCATCGCCTGCGCAGAGCTCTAGTTTTGACAAAGTGAAAAATCCTGACAAACTTTCTAAACCAGGCAATAAAATAAATGTATGTGTCTAATCATGCTGATGTTTGCATTAATTATTGTGTCTTTATGAAAATCTGTACCAGTGTATGTCAGGTGATTGATTGGTTATAATAAACTTTTTCAGGGAGATTTTCAGACAGTATCCTGGCTCAAGGCATTTGGCAAAAGACGATGTAGATAAGGTGGAAACAATGCTGCAACTGGGTGTGAAAGTCAAGTATCTACGGGACCACATTCAGTCCACTGGCTCAAAGTTTATTACTAACAAGGACATCCATAACATAAGGCAAGGCATGAAGAAACGTCTATATGGAGCGAAGTCTGAGGAAGAGATCTTACTGGATGAGCTTCAAGAATTAGATGCATTTCAAATTCAAAATCAACTGAATCAGGGGAGGGGGGAGGGGGGAGGGACTTGGGGACGGAGCCCAATTTTCAAACATAGCGTAATATATCTAATAGGACTGGTAATAAAAAGGGGAATAGATTTCAAGTTTTTAGATTGTAATCTAGTGCCCCCCCTGGGGAGAGGAGGGGGGGGGAGTCACAAATTAAGTTTTTTTCAAACACGGCCATGGAATATATCAGACAGCTTAACATATAACACTATCAATACTACTTAACCACACTGGAAAAGCGGGGGACTACAATTCAATGAATTTCTTGTTTTGTTTTCCATTCTTTTGAATTGGTCTCCTTAAATGTTGATGTCATGGTTATGGAGCAGTATAATTGAAGTTACAATGTTTTGGTCTTTCAGGTGCTCGTGACCCAGGTGCATTCATTTCTGTACAGACCAGTGAAGAAGGAACGTTGGAATATCTCCTCATTGTCACATCAGAAATGAGAGAGGTGTTTCAAAGATTTCCAGAAATACTTATGATTGATTCCACCTATGGAACAAACACATTAAGGATGCCCCTCTTTTCACTTTTAGTGGAAGATGGAAATGGTGTTGGACAAACAGTTGGCTATGCTTTTATCGGAAATGAGAAGAAATTAAAAAAAATCTCACCCCTAGCCCCGCCCCCAGGCTAAATTCCGAAACATTTTGTAAGGTCATAATCATGACAATATGGCATACATATCAAATAAATACATAAATAAATATGTATGGGTTGCTTTCTGGTGGAGACAGGTACATAAATATTCCCCACCTGTCACCTGAGACATGTTTGTTTTTTCACACATTTCGACACACATTTTTTTATTAGGCCTGATTAATAACAAAAGACAATTAAAACCCTAATATATAAAGAACTTTTTTTTTGAAGAGCACAAAAATGTTTTCCACTTATGTCTGACTTTTTAAGGATTCACAATATCCAGCTTGTTAAGGTGGTGGTTCTAGACAAAGACATGAGCGAGATCGGGGCAGTGCAAGATGTCATGCCCCATGCAACTATACAGTTGTGCAAGTTCCATGTTTTCCAGGCTGTCCGACGTCATGTTTCCAAGTTGTCTATTGACACAGAAAGCGAAGAAGTTATTAATAAGGCATTCAGGTCCGTTGTTTATGCAAAGACACGAGCTTCCTTTAAAAGGGCAGTTGGGCACCTTACAGCAGTGTCAACTGATGACTTCATCAAGTACTATCATAAAAACTGGGGCACTTGCAAGAAATTCTGGGCGTATTATTTGACCATGAAACACATTAATCTAGGCAACACAACAAATAATAGAATGGAATCACACAACCAGAAAATAAAATATGTCTTGGACAGACAGATGACGCTGTCAACCTGTGTGAGGAGACTCCTAATATTCCACGACAACAAAATTGCAGAAATGAAACACAAAGAATTCAACCAGGCGTACAAAACACAGTATGTTCTCGGTGACAGCTGTCCCACTAAAGACTTAATCGTGAAAACCGTGACCCCGTACTCAGCTGGCATAATTATCAAAGAGTTAGATGCTGCCAAACTGAAAACGAGTCGTTATGCCAGAGATGGCTGCCACTGCCCCATGAAAGAGACAATGGAACTGCCATGTAGACACAAATGTGCCAAAAGACTTGTAGATGGCCAGGACCTGTTTTCATGTGATGATGTTAGTGATAGATGGCTGTTAACCTGTCAGCTGCAGTTAACTGGGGTCCAGAAAAGAAAGCGAATTATGGAAACCAATGAAGAGTCTCCTGTCCTTAATGAGGAGCCAAGTCAACATTTGGTTCATATATCTAAGAGGACAAAGCCATCTGCAAAGACTAAAACAGAAAAATACAAAGACATGATGTTTGTCTGTCAGTCTATTGCTGACCTTTCATCTACACAGGGTACCAGAGAGTTCAATGAGAAGTATGACACACTCGTGACATTATACAAATTGTGGCTTGAGAACAAGAAAGTTCTTATTGTTCCATCTGAAGAAACTGAGAATAACTCACTGTCCCCTGAAGTACCGGTAGATACATGTAATCTCATTGAACATGGAGAATCTCTGGCTAAGGATTCACATCATGCACATATGGATGAAACATCTGGTGTGGGCCTGTCCTTGGACATTTCAGAGTCATTTGGTGATGCCATGTTGACACCCAAAAAGGTTCGAGGCCTAAAACCAGCTAAGGACTTGACTCCTATGCCAGCTCCAGCCCAGTGGATAGATGAAACATCTGGTGTGGGCTTTTCCTTTGATGATGACTTGCTCACACCAAGAAAGGAACTTACAGAACCAGCTGAGGATACAACTCCAGTGCCGTCACCAGCCCAGACTTTTTCATCCCCATCTACTCCAATTTTACTATCACACATCAGTATACCACGGGCATCCCCGGTTTTTAAACGGAGGTGTAGACTTTTTGAAGACAAGCATGAAGTTGCCAGAGAAACATCTGAGGACATCCAGGTTGAGTTCCATGAACAGTCTGAAGCTGATGTCGCCAAAACGTCTGCCGGGGAACAAGAAGATAAGCAGGAAGATGGAAGAAATAAAGCAGATAAAAAGACTTCAAACATTGTTACAGGTGGTGCTGAGAACACAGTTAATGCATTAAAACAACTGAAATCTCTAAGATTGCCGCTGTCTGTCCCTGTTAAAGGAAATGTCAGAGAAAAAATAAACAAAACCAAAAGTGAAGAAAGGTGAAAATGTATTTATGTCCAGAGGAAGAAAAATGCATAAAAAGCAAACAAACAAGAGGGACACAAGGACCACTGTATATAATACTCATAACTTTGAAAAAGTCTTTAAGTCACCTACTTCCATGCTTACTGACATTCATATTGCTGCTGCCCTTCGAATGCTGAAGGATCAGTTCCCACAAATGAAAGGACTTCAAGATCCTGTCCTGGGAACAAAGCTTCATTTTGAGATTGCTCATGGTAGTTTTGTTCAAGTGCTGCATGATGGATCGCTGCACTGGGTGACAGTCGGAAATCTTTTCAGCAGAGACAACACAGTTGAACTCTACGATTCATTGTACTCATCTGTCCCCATGTACATTAAGATGCAGATTGCCTCCATCATCATGACCAATGAAAGGAGCATGCATGTTACAATTCAGAAGTTCCAAAGGCAGCAAGGTGGTGTTGACTGTGGTCTGTTTGCAATAGCAGAAGCCACTGATCTGTGCAATGGGCGAGATCCCAGTACAGGCAACTATAAACAAACTGAGATGAGGTCGCACCTCCTGCAAGCTCTAAAAGATGCGGTCTTGCTTCCTTTCCCATCTTATTCTGTCACTGTCAAAAGCAAAACAGTGAAAGCTGTTCAGGTCCCATTGTGGTGCAGCTGCCGCCTGCCAGACAATGGAGAAGAAAAAATGGCCGAGTGTGGTGGGTGTGATGACTATTACCATAAGACCTGTGCTTCCATCTCCAGGGAGGTATTCCAGAACAAATAATGGCGTTGTCGGGATTGTGTTGATACTTCCCAGTAAACTGTACATAAAATGGAAGGGCTGAATAACAGTGCATGTCAAAAATAACCAACATTAAGTGTGACTGAAAAAACCCCTAAATAGCTTCATGACAACAAATAGTATTTGACATATCTTGAGGTTTTTTTTTAGCTAGGTGTTGCTATTGTAAATTCATTAGAGACAGTTATTCCATTTCTACCGAGTTTGTTGCAGAAACCTATCCAATAAGGGAGATCCGAGCTCTCTAGGTTTCCAGTTACGTTTAGCGCTATATTGTGACGTCAATCTCAGAAATGTTAGGCAACGTCACATTGTCGGCGATCTGACATGTCAGTAAAAAGCTCTGTGGATTATTGAAACAACTACATCAGCTTTCCACTATCAGCTTTTTTACGTTTTTACCGACAAGGTGACGTTGCCTAACATTTCTGTGATTGACGTCACAATATAGCGCTAAACGTAACTGGAAACCTAGAGAGCTCGGATCTCCCTTGCCCGTGGTATACTGATGTGTGATAGTAAAATTGGAGTAGATGGGGATGAAAAAGTCTGGGCTGGTGACGGCACTGGAGTTGTATCCTCAGCTGGTTCTGTAAGTTCCTTTCTTGGTGTGAGCAAGTCATCATCAAAGGAAAAGCCCACACCAGATGTTTCATCTATCCACTGGGCTGGAGCTGGCATAGGAGTCAAGTCCTTAGCTGGTTTTAGGCCTCGAACCTTTTTGGGTGTCAACATGGCATCACCAAATGACTCTGTCAATCACAGAAATGTTAGGCAACGTCACATTGTCGGTAAAAACGTAAAAAAGCTGATCGCGGAAAGCTGATGTAGTTGTTTCAATAATCCACAGAGCCTTTTACTGACATGTCAGATCGCCGACAATGTGACGTTGCCTAACATTTCTGAGATTGACGTCACAATATAGCGCTAAACGTAACTGGAAACCTAGAGAGCTCGGATCTCCCGTATTACCGATACCTAGATAACACTCAGTATAGTTACGACTAGTTTTTTATGTGTGTTTTTTTTATAGTTGTAACACTTTGTCTATGAAGTAAGATTGCACCAGTTTGCTTGATCGTGTTTGTCTTACTTTTAATTGGTGGTATGACTGTAGTGATCATTGTGATAATAGACGTAATGCCAAATGATATATTCAAGAAAAACTGGGAACTCTGTGTTGTTATATAATAAATACGTTAATTTGTTGAATTATTTTACTTTCTTTTTTCTCAAATAACCATTGTCCTTTTTGGTGGAGAAATGATCTTTCATCCGAATATTAAAATGGAAAAATCAGTGTATGAACTTATTACATACCTTTTGATGTTATTCCACAATAAAAACAAATTCGGAAAGACCTGCCCTGTCGGACTACACATCTGCGGATGAGCTAAAAATATATACGCACGTAAGATAGCTGTGTAATATGGCCCGTATCCAACTAGTTCTCTTCATCAAAGTATTGACAATTCTACTTGGTACACCTAACCGGTATTTGACAACTGCGGATTGGTATTTCAAAGAATTCATATCAAAGTGAAGAACTAACGAGCAATTTATTTGATATTAAGAATAATTAGAAACCACGTACCCTTTTAGGAAACGTGCACTCTTTCACATTGCGTATACTAGTAGCTCTTACATGAAAGATGGACCAGCTTTAACGGGTTCAACCATGAAAATCATTGCAGCATGGTCGATACGGCTTTGATTCTCCGAATATTACTTCACTGGCATTAACTTTTGTTTTTTAATAACAACAAAATAATTTGTTAGCGGTAGACAAGCTTCATGGAAGAGCTAATACTTGTTATGTTTAAAAGGTCGCGCTGAAGATCAACCGGTGTTAACACGCCTCACCCGTTAACTTATAAATTACTAATTTGGTTATTTGTATATATAGTATTCTAAGCAAAAACGACAATAACAGATTGATCACAGGCAAAATTCAAAACCTAACTACCGTTAATGTAATGTGATATTAATTTAATTGCCTGGTAAAAATAGATTGTATTGTGGCAAGGGGCCAGCACTTTGATTTACGAAATGACAAGATAAGGTATCAAATGTGTTCCAGTTTGAAACCAGAGGGTGACCTTCACCAATTTTAGAAATTAAACCTGACATTTCATGGGATTTTCACGTCTTTATCGGCAGAAAAATCGAGTCGCTTTCTATGTAGTCTACAGAAATATGGATATAATTGATGTACACTTAACGTTTACAGCAGGATAAATTACAAAAATGTACAGCATACTACATACAATTCAAAAGACGGTTTCTCCGATTTCTAAAATAAAAATGCCGGCGTAGCCAATAAATGATTTGTGTTGCTTTCAATGCAAAATCACTACACGTCAACGAAATGTCGGCGTATTCTTTAAAAAAAAACATTCAGTTTTAATAAAACCGAGTAGTCTTTAAAGTATGCAGTGATATCCTTTACAAGTAAAACATTTTGCATTGGAAAATATAAAGTAGAACATGATTGAAACAACATAAAAAGATAAGCCAAAAAAAAGACTGAAATCAGCATAAAAAGCTAAGCAATTGGCATGGAAAGAGATTTAATTGCCACAATTTTATATTGAGGGGAAACTCATTGAAAATAATGTTGTCGTGAGAATATTTATCTGTGAATCCTATCCCTACATTACCACCCGCGAAACTTGCTTAAGCATGCTATAATAGCCCGGTCTGTATATAGTCATTTGACGTTAGCTGCAGGACGGTCCTGTATATAGCCATTTCAGATATCTTATCCACAGGACCATCCTGTATATAGCCATTTCAGAGAGCTGTTTACAGGACGGTCCTGTATATAGTCATTTCGGAGCTTGTATACAGGACGGTCCTGTATATAGCCATTTCAGAGACCTTATATACAGGACGGTCCTGTATATAGCCATTTCAGAGACCTTATATACAGGACCGTCCTGTATATAGCCATTTCAGAGACCTTATATACAGGACCGTCCTGTATATAGCCATTTCAGGGCTTCTGTGCAGGACCGTCCTGTATATAGCCATTTGGCGTTGTGTACAGGACAGTCCTGTATATAGCCTCGGCCGACATTTAATCTTTTAAACAAAATCATATTTCGTTTATTTTTTAACGAAATAAATGTGGTTTAATCCACATAATTTAGGCCTACTGTGTTAATTGTTTACTGTAGTATTGTTTAACTTGAAGGTGCCTGATGCAGAGTCCTGCACGGGTCTGATTTTCAAGACCCGCTCCCGCGACGTGCAATACCGAACCCGCCCCGCTACCCGCACATATTGCCAATTAGTTCCGTAACCCGACCCGACCCGTCGGCACAAGATCCGCAACCCAACCCGAACCCGCATAGCCTAGCCTATATATGAGTAGTGAAAACGGGGTGTGACTAAAGACCGAAGGGCGCGCTGGATGAGCTCCGGAGGGCTCCGGAGGGCGCGCTGGATGTTATCTGGCATAGTGAAAAGCTGCAGTTACCACCTTCGGAACATTGGAAAGATCCGAAAGTACATCACTGGAGATGTGTACAAGGCAGCAGTCCAGACCCTTGTTGCTTCGCGCATGGATTACTGCTCCACTCTGTTATTAGGAATTCCACAACAACAAATCCATCGCCTGCAATTAGTACAGAACAATGCAGCGCGTCTCATCTCTAGAGCTCCATAGACGACCACATCTCGCCAGTGCTCGCTGAGCTGCACTGGATTCCCTGTCATCTCAGAATCCAATTCCGAATCCTGACATATGTCTATAAGTGTCTGCACCACCTGGCATCCAGCTACCTCCAAGATATCCTACAGATCTACACCCCGCGCCGCTGTCCACACAACATATATATGTTATGCCCTCCGGCCTCATCCAGCGCACCCTCTGGCCTCATCCAGCCCTCCGGCGCGCCCTCCGGCCTCATCCAGCGCGCCCTCCGGCCTCATCCAGCCCCTCCTCCCTTTAGTCACACCGGTGAAAACGTGCAATTATTAACACATGCAGTTGCATATTTGTCTCAAAAAGAGTGGGATGTTGGTTATTTTCTCCATCTAGGATGACACCAAAAGCCTCCCAGACGTTGGATTTCACTCTTGAGGAAGTGTTATTGAAAATGCTGTATTCTCCGCTAGAGAGCTTCACCTCAGCCATTTCGAATGTGGCGCGCACAGCAGCAGATTGATGCGCTGCAGAGGTTATGATTATGCACGGTCCCGCGGGGGAGAAGTCGGAGGATTTAAACATTAAACTAAATTATTATTATTTTAATATATTTATTATGCAACACCCGCGAAGCCGACCCGCATCATCTTTGTTTTACTTTGTATCACTTTGACTTGTACTCTCCAGCCGTGTTGGGTCCTAGATTTCCATAACAAGTGGCGTTGTCGGCAGGATCTCTGCAAGTTCGATTGGGGACACCTCCGGACGCTGGTGGTCGCTCCAGGATCCTCGGATCCTCCTCGACCTCGACAGAAACCGTACGGGACGAGAGGACCAGCGCGGGGGGGTGGAACCGATTGACTTCACGAGATCCAACGAACTCAAAGGGCTTTCAATACTCGGTGAGATGTACAGAGTCTAAATTGTTTAAAGTTAAACGTAATTAAACTCGACATGACATTTATGAGAGGGACTGCTCGAAAGTAGGATATTTGGGATATCTGTATCATCGACGGATGACAAAATAGTGTTTTGGTAACACGGGGTGTTTTGATAACACTTAAATACTTTGTTATGGGAGCAAAGCAGAGTAGGGGGTTTGTACACCCTCCTGATGGTCCGATTGTGGATGTCATGCGAGCAAAATATGGTGAGGACAGTCTGTCTAAATTAAATATATGGACGGAAATGTTCGGATTTCCTAAGGGAGGTTCTTTGAGTAAATTAAAAATCAAAAACCTGGGAGATAAATTACAAGAACATGAAGATGGAATGAAGGGTAAAAATAAAGTTAAAGTAAAAGACTTATAGGAAACTGGACACTCACAGAAAGTGTTTATAATACTGGGGAGTAAAAAAAAGGCAGTTGGCCTTGGGCATTAAATAAAATATTAAGGTTGAAGATGAATGTGAAGAAAAGAAGGAAAATATATTATTTCCAAAACCATTTAAACCCCAGACATCTCTGTGTCCTTCCATTGCAGGCCTGAATGACCTCTCCTCGACTGGGTATCCTTCCCTCCTCCGGCGTACAACCCTGGCAATCCGGTTGGAACACCTCAACCACCTCCACCACCACTACAAGCCCCAGCCATGGAGTCAGCATCAACTCCAAGCTCGTCCACCCCCATCAGGCCCAAGTAGATGGGGACAACAGCGGGATAAACAAACCCGATGCCCTAGGAGACCAAGCAGGTGTTTGGGAGACAAACCTCAGTAATGCCTTTCTCAACGGAGACACAGCGCAAGCTACGCAAAATGCTGGCCACTCACAATACTGAGGGAGAGGCAGTGGAGGTTTTCCGAGGCAGAGGACGAGAAGCCAGACCTTCATTTGACGAAAGATATTTCAAGTGTGGCAGTGTTGAACATTGGATTATGGGACTGCTCACAGAACACTGGCAGTGGAGGCAGAGGGGGACAGCAAGGACGGGGCCACCATTCACAAAGACTGCCCTACACCAGATGGGGAGGAAGGGGCCCAATCGAGCGAGACGGAAATTCAGCCAGCAGCATCTAACCAGGCAAGTGACACACACACACACACACACACACACACACACACACACACACACACACACACACACACACACACACACACACACACACACACACACACACACACACACACACACACACACACACACACACACACACACACACACACACACACGCATCATAAATGCTATTGAGAAATTAGAAGAATTAGAGAACATGTCTGTGGTTAAAGAGGGTACATATTTGAAATATGACAGTGAATGTTTGCATTAAGAAATGTCCCACACTGACTTTGGCAGTCATGGGTGTTGATGTTACATTTTTGGTTGATTCTGGGGCTACACATTCTGTGGTAAAAAAGGGCAGATTTGCCTGAATACAAATTTAGTGATAGATTTATTCACTCAATAGGAACTGCTGGGTAACTGTAAAGGAGAAGTTTCTGTACCACTTCAGAGTAAATATAACGGTGATGACAGTCATTCATTTCCCACATCAGTAAAAAACAGTTATTTTATCATCTGTCTGCCCAATACATTTACTGGGCAGAGGTCTGATTCTCCGGTTCGGCTTGGACCTCATTTTTCCACAAATGAGGGTCTTAAAGTCCGACAGCCATCTCCTACGATGGTTCAAAAACTGTCATTTGATGATAAAGAACTAGTGAATGTGTATCAATGGGCTGCTGACATATCCTGATTCTCAGGCGTTGTTGCATTTGACTGATCAACGTGTTTTTCCACCTGCTGTGTGGAGGCTTCTCATTTGCATTGTACTGCTAACGTGGTTGAAGGATCCGTGTAAATGCTATGATGAGAGTTTTTCTGTTAGAATGTGTGATTGATGAGCTCATGTTTAAAACTATGTATTGGAGTTTGCTGGTTCTGTTACACCCACACCCACACAACACAAACTGTGTCAAATCCCAGGGGCGGTCCACACATTTCACTAGCCAGGGGGCCCACTGATAGATGGAGGGATTTGGGTCCAATCGTTAAAGATTGGGAGTCAGTCACTGATTGGGCACCTACACACACAGAATATGTCATGTACTCTATGTCACGTGACGTGTATCAAATGAAAATGTGCACGAACGTAGCCGTTCTGCACACATTGCTGTTGGTTGAGGATGATGAGGTAATTATCATATCTCTGAGCTTCCTGCCGCGCTTTCAGATGTGCCATACTCACTCTGGGCAGCTCACAGATATGACGTAGGTTTAATGTCCACATTCCGTCCCGTACCCATTGAAACGTGAAGCTGTTGATGGCATTCGGCCAGTGTTTACCTCTCTGCTTAAACAAGGGGTCATTATTCCGTGTAACGATTCCAGTGTTTCCTGTCAAAAAGACAGAGACAAAACCTCCTGACGAGTGGAGATTTGTCCAGGATTTACGATGTAAATGCAGCTGTGCATGCACGCTCGTCCGGAATCCTTATCTGATTACTCCAAAAGTTCCAGCCTCTGCAACATATTTACTGCCATAGATGTCTCAAATGCATTTTTTCAGTGTTCCGGTACACAAAGACAGTCAATTTTTGTTCACATTTGAATATAATGGTAAACCTTACACATTCACACGTTTGTGTTAAGGCTAAATGGTAAAAAACTCCAATATGTACAAAGAACAGTTACATTTTTGGGTCATGTCATTTCAGGTGAGGGGAAAGCGCTTTCAGATAAGTGTATTGCATCATTGGCTGCTCTGCCAAAACCTGTCACTAAGCGACAGATGATGTCATTCTTGCGTGCTGTGATGTTACATTAGTCCGTTCGCTGCTTGTAATTATGCCGTTACAAGCTTCAAAGTTGTATTTATCATCTGAATTTGCAGAGACAAGTTTAATATTCTGAAAGCCAATACTTTGAAGATGTATAAGTCAGGTGTTTTGAGTAGTCAAAATTACCTACAAATCATTGTACACATTAGTACATATTATTTTCCACTTGTTACCATTGTGAGTCTATTTGTATGCAGCTCTGTGTGATTTTGTAGCTACAATTCAGACTAATACACAACTAGAGGTGGAGAAGTACTCAGATATTGTACTTGAGTAAAGGAATAAGTACCAGAGTGTTACAGTAAAAGTCCTGCATTCAAAATGTTCCTCAAGTAAAAGTAGAAAAGTATTATCAGAATATAGTGAAAGTAAAGACAGTAAAAGTAGTCGTTGTGCAGATTGGTCTTGATCATGAAAGTGTTCTCAAAGCTGGTAAAGGTGCAGATAGTTTTAATGGCTTTGTATACTGCAGGGTAGCTTGTGGATTTACTCCAGGTGGAACTAAAGTCTGATTTAACACTTGATTATATTTCACATCATTCATCCACATCTGTGAAGTAACTAAAGGTATTACATACATGTAGTGAAGGAAAAGTACCCCATTTACCTCTGACTTATGTTCACTGCCAACCTAAAAGGACCTCAAAAATAGTAATCAATAATGTATTGAAAAGTTATTTGCTGATTGGTTTTTATATCGGCTCAGCCAGGTTATATGGGAGGCCCAGTCTACGTACACTCTAAAAACAAATGCCTTGGCTTAACAAAGAAAATCAAGGCAATAGGTTGCATCGATGGTTATTGAGTTAAGACAACTTCTATTGAAATGTTGTTAAAGCAACAAAGTTATTTGAGAAAGGGGAGAAGGCTTTTCCTCTACAATCAGAGGTGTTTTCAATTACCACTTACTTAATAATTGGTAGCATAAACACAAGTTTTTAAGTTGATTACTCCAAAAGTTCCAACTTGTTTTACCGTATAATTTAAATGTAATCTTAAATTGTATGTACTTAATTACCACATGTTGAACATGAACACATGTTTTTAAGTTGACAACCATTTATAAATTAAGTTGCTCCAAATAATATTGTATTCAATAGGGTTTTTCTCTTAGCTTTTTCATGTTTTTTCCTTTAAAGAAAGAAATTAATTGATTCCACAACAAAAATATTAGGCAATTCACTTTTTATTTTTGAACTGCAGGTGTTTATTTCAACACATGATGTTTCAAAAGGAGAGACTTCATTTAGTTTGAACATTGCCTGAAGACGGTTGACGTACTTTCCATTGTGTGCACACCTCAACCCTGTCTCCTAAAAATTACGTTCCCACAGAACTAAACTGCATTCTCAATTACGTTTAGCTAGAAACGTATTTTCTCCCACGTTACGTTAGTTATGAACGTATCTCAAATACGTTTATTTTCTACATATCTTCGAGAAGCATATTTTCTTCCACGTTACGTTAGTTATGAATGTAACTTAAATACGTTTATTTTCTACATATCTTTGCCATTTATTGTCTTGCTTATAATAATGATAATTAGTTATATATACATATCATTTTAGAGCACACCTTTGAAATCGACAATCGGGCTCGATATATGGTTAAATTAAAATCAGTAGGCGAGGCTGTAATTTCGCCAGCTGTTACTCTCATGTGCGAGACAGAACATAATAGTTTTAACATGCCAAAAAGCTGCTGTGTCGTTTATTGCACCTCAAACATTAAAACAAATCCAGAGTTACGTGTTTCTGTACTTCCTCTAAGAAGAAAGGACAGTAACAGAAGAGCTCTGTGACTTCAGGCTTGATCGCCGTTCAAATGACAGCGCTGGTTTCCCCAAAAGTGGGCGGGGCTGTAAAGTGAAGTAGATTTACTCTCATCTATTATTCAAAACCATTCTATTTATTCTAACGTAAATTACATGCCAGTGTTTTATCTTTTATTTATTTGTTTTTATTTTAAATCGTATAATGTCGGACTTTTTTTCCGTCTGTGAGGAAAAGAAATGGGGCTCAGAGCCTCAAAATACTGAAATCTGTATTTTTTAAAATCTTTTCCTTCTAATTTATTATTCTTTTCTAAATAACACACTGTTATTTACTCAACAATAACACACAATTATCCTTGTTTTTATTTATTCATTTAATTCTATAATCTTGGGCTTTTTAGCCGTAAATAAAGTCACTGGAAACAGACGGGACATTTTGAGCGATACACACCACAAACCCACTAAACTGATTACCCAAGATCCTCAGCTTGAAGCTTGTTGATTGGATGTTTTAGCCGCAATGCACGCTGGGATATGGTGTTGATATGATATGGAGATATGATATCCGACAACGAAAAATAAAATAATACCTAATTCAGAGTGTGCTTGCTTTTCTCTTTGGAAGTCATCACATAACGGCATTGTAATACACGGTTCGGCTGCATTACATATTACACATCTGCCGTAATTCTTTATTTATAGAGAGAGACAAACAGGAGAACTGCTGCCAAAACTGAATACTTGACGTGGATCATAAATATATCAACAATTAAACAACATCTTCAATTTCTTTATATTTGATCCAATTGGTATATAGGTTATATTTACACCATAACGGTGCACAGCTGATAGAAAAGGACTTGTAGTTTTTAAAGATATTACTGATTTTCTTTGAATATAAGAATCTAAATACTGAGTTGAGAGAATAGTCAGGGGATTTGGGTGATGGGAGACACATCTATGGAATCACAATTTCAATAGCTTACTATTAAATGACGGATAGCCTATGCCTTTCTGTCTGTGATGTTTTACAAATCAGATATTAATGTGTAGAAGTAAAACAAGAGAAATAGTATAGCAATATCCTGTAAAATTATGTAAAAACATGAATAAAACTACACATCTTCAGATGTTATACATAAGTGTCTACACTAATAATACAAAGTTATTATTAGTATGCTGTGTGTACCTTGTGTGCACCGCCTAGTGGTTAAAGCATGTTATTGAATTATTTTTGTTGAATAATCTTATTTGATCAAAACAATATTAAGAGTACATACTTTCATAGGGGGAAAGTAGAAGGTCAATGATAGAAATATAGAATATAAAAAGTCAAGAAGATACTAAGTGATCTCTACAATAAAACAGTTTAGTGCTGGATGTACAAAGATATTAATAGGAGGATGTGCAAAACAGAAAAACGAATTAACCTTTATTAACACATTAAAAAATACTTTAGGTTAAGGTCTTCTTTTAAACAAGAAAAGCTCTGGGGGTATCTATCTACAGATGAATATTAAGCCTGACAAAGTACTTAACGTCTAAAATATTGCTTTCCTGCAATGTTAACTATGTTGAAACACTTATTTTAAATGATATTATACACATTAAGTATACTCTTATGTATGTAGATAGAATAAGAAATGTGCAGAATATGACAGTTTAATGGTGGAGGTATACAGTACACACATATTGATAGATGTCTGTTGAGGAACCTGCGACCCAAGTTGTGTATAAGATCAATACACCTTAGAAAACCTTGAAATCTTGAAAGGGATATGCAAAATAGCCATTATACAGTTTTTAATTAACTATTAGTAGAGAATAACTAAAGTCTGCTTTAAGGGTTGTTTATATTCCACATCATTAATCAGAATCTGCAAAGTAACTAAACTAAATGTAGTGGAGTAAAAATACCAGGTTAACCTCTGAATTGTAGTGGAGTATAATAACAAAGTAACAATGAGCTGTCGTGTGGGTATATATTAATGCTGCCCATTATGGATACAAGCGATTTTCACCCATTTAGTAATTACATGTTTTAAATGTGTACACACCAATGTGTTTCCTATCGCCTAAACCTCCAGGGCTGTACACAGTTTAATACTGTCAACTTCTACATTTGGGAAAAACGTCTTTTAAAACTACAATTCCCAGTAGAGACGTGCCATAGAGAACATGTTGCGAAACACAATAGCCAGCATGTGTAGTTCTGGTGGGGCGTTCGAGTCCAGTTTTGAATAGTCTGCCGTGGTTTCGTTCCATTTCAAAGAGCTTGACGCTCGGCGTAACCTTGGCGCAACATCACGGGGTTTGTCAACGGGACTGTAGTCCCAAACGATAGCTGGGGATTATGGGTAGTGTAGTGTCTTGGGCCATCCTAAATCTCGAAATGTCCCGTCTGTTTCTGGTGACTTTATTTACGGCTAAAAAGCATGCTAAAATGCCCAAGATTATAGAATTAAACGAATAAATAAAAACAAGGATAATTGTGTGCTATTGTTGAGTAAATAACAGTGTGTTATTTAGAAAAGAATAACAAATTAGAAGGAAGAGATTTTAAAAAATACAGATTTCAGTATTTTGAATCTCTAAACCCCATTTCTTTTCCTCAAAGACGACAAAAAAAGTCCGACATTATACGATTTAAAATAAAAACAAATAAATAAAAAGATAAAACACTGGCATGTAATACGTTAGAATAAATAGAATGGTTTTGAATAATAGATGACAGTAAAATCTACTTCACTTTACAGCCCCGCCCACTTTTGGGGAAACCAACGCTGTCATTTGAACGGCGATCAAGCCTGAAGCCACAGAGCTCTTCTGTTACTGTCCTTTCTTCTTAGAGGAAGTACAGAAACACGTAACTCTGGATTTGTTTTAATGTTTGAGGTGCAATAAACGACACAGCAGCTTTTTGGCATGTTAAAACTATTATGTTCTGCCTCGCTCATGAGAGTAACAGCTGGCGAAATTACAGCCTCGCCTACTGATTTTAATTTAACCATATATCGAGCCCGATTGTCGATTTCAAAGGTGTGCTCTAAAATGATATTTATAAATAACTAATTATCATTATTATAAGCAAGACAATAAATGGCAAAGATATGTAGAAAATAAACGTATTTCAGATACGTTCATAAGGAACCTGGGAGAGGAACCTGGGAGAAAACATGTTTCTAGAAGATATGTAGAAAATAAACGTATTTGAGATACGTTCATAACAAACGTAACGTGGGAGTAAATACGTTTCTAGCTAAACGTAATTGAGAATGCAGTTTAGTTCTGTGGGAACGTAATTTTTAGGAGACAGGGTTGGTGTGTTTGTGTGCTGTATGCGAAGGGCACTAGGACCGCTCAGTTGACAGGGCAGGCACAATGCTCGCACGTGTGTGTGAGATTTTCTCTGGTGGGGCGTGGCATCATTGTTTGTGTGACATGTCAGCCTGTTCAGTCGTGCGGGAAAATGAGCGCTGCTGCTGGAGGAGGTGATAATGAAAGAGGAGAAGAGAGAGAGGATGTGGTTCTGGGCCCTGGCCCTTCTAAAAAGAAAAGACATGTGTCTTACAACAAACAGTGGAAGAAAAACACAGTTGGGTAAAGCCCGTGAGTGGAGATCTGTCTCGGGTCTTCTGTGTGTGTGTGTGTGTGTGTGTGTGTGTGTGTGTGTGTGTGTGTGTGTGTGTGTGTGTGTGTGTGTGTGTGTGTGTGTGTGTGTGTGTGTGTCAGCTGATTGATGGGAAAATGCTGGGGAAATGGTTGGTTGAAGGATAACATTAAGTCTGATAATGATGTACCGTGCATGGTCACATCATGTATACTTAATACCATTTTTCAAATATTTATTTTTTAACATTTTGGACAAAATAGCCAATTGTACATCGAGGTGCCCAGATGTCCCTAGTGCCCACCTATCCGATTTGAACATGCTGATGTACAATGTGATGTAGTAGCCTAATGCAGGTGTAAGACCATTGTGTTTGTATTGTGTTATAGGTATGCATAGTTTTCTATGCATTTTGAGGGTTTTGGGGGGGTTTGACCCCTCGAACCCTAGGGGGCTGGCTCCCCCAAAATAATTAAATAACATAACCCTAACCCTAAAACCGAAATAAAAAAAAATAAAAGTAACTAAATACGCCAGAAACCGCGGGGGACACATGCCTGTGTCCCATTTTTCCATTTCTGGAAGTTGGCAACCCTAGTTAGCGCAGCTAGCTAGCACCAGATGCTAACAACAACAATGCACGTAATGTCTCTCTCTCGCTGAATCGGGCCACACATACACACACTCCCGGTCCTCCCGATGGCCAGTCGGTGCCTGCCGGTGAGCGTGGAAGTGTGGTCTGCCTCAAGCGGGCAGCAGGAGCGGGGCTGTCAGCATCAGCTTGTAGATGGTATTTTAAACTCGATGCGCTCTGAAACTACGGGGCGGCCGAGGAAAAAAAATACACACGCGTTAACGCAAAAAAAAATTAACGCCACTAATTATTTTAACGCGATTAACGCATGTGTATTTTTTTTCCTCGGCCGCCCCGTAGTTTCAGAGCGCATCGAGTTTAAAATACCATCTACAAGCTGATGCTGACAGCCCCGCTCCTGCCGCCCGCTTGTGGCAGACCACACTTCCACGCTCACCGGCAGGCACCGACTGGCCATCGGGAGGACCGGGAGGGTGTGTGTGTGTGTGTGTGTGTGTGTGTGGCCCGAGCGAGCGAGAGAGAGACCTTACGTGCATTACCGTACCGCAGTGTGAACGCGGCTATTGTTGTTGTTAGCATCTGGTGCTAGCTAGCTGCGCTAACGGATATAAGGAGCTGTTTAAATGAAAACAGAGGAGCGCTCTATCCACACAACTGCGCCGAGCACTTGACTTGATGCAGGAAGCCAGACAGCGGGACATTGTACGAGAAGTCAGCACACTCATGATTGCAGCAACATGATTGCAGCGTCCAGGCAGCTCCCGTTCGAGCATATGCCTTGAGTTGCACATAGCTCCAACGATCACACACACACACACACACACACACACACACACACACACACACACACACACACACACACACACACACACACACACACACACACACACACACACACACACACACACACACACACACACACACACACACACACCATTTGTATTGTATGAGAGAGGTTCCAGGTTGAATTGAGGCAAATATTTGTAATGTTCAGAGGTTGTTGTGTTTAATATTCATGAGAATATTTGTCATTGTTCAAATGATAATAAACATTAGCATAAATCATATGTGTAAAAACTTGAAAAATATTCCTCTAAGGTACATTTAGAACAGATAAAAAATGTGCAATTAATTTGCGATTAATCGCGATTAACTATGGACAATCATGCGATTAATCGCGATTAAATATTTTAATCGACTGACAGCCCTAGTTAAAATAATTAGTGGCGATAATTTTTTGTTGCGTTAACGCGTTAAATTGACAGCCCTAATAAAAATAGATTGTGGTCCCTTATAACATGTTGTACACAGTGGAAATAAACATTCTGGTTACCTCAACATCAGGGATCTTATACATTAAACTCCTTCTGAATCAAACCGTCACGGTAACATTACCTTACTGATCCCTCTTAAAATAGAAAAAAACATGTTACTTTACCAGCAGAGAGAAAATGGATTATTAAATGATTAATGTGACTAACAAAGAGCAGTTTGATTATTAAGTATTATTCTGTTGATCGATGTCATTACATTTGGTGAAAAGTACATAATGACTTGTTTAAGACTTGTTTTGTCAAAGTTTTGGACTGGACTTGACTTGAACTTGCCCATCCTGACTTGAGACTTGACTCGGACTTGAGCGCAAAGACTTGAGACTTGACTCAGACTTGCAAAACAATGACTTGGTCCCACCTCTGGTAGACGGTGGAAGCAGGGAGAGGCATATACGTACCTTGATTCCTGCCGAGTTGACGCACAACTGCTGATTGGTGTCAGTGCCAGAAACACTTTTTAGGAGCAATGTGCTCATGGTATAGATGTAATTTGGTTGTGTGTGTAGACCACATGTGTCAAACTCAAGGCCCTTGGTGGATTTAATTTTGGCCCACAGGATAATGTTTAATTACTATTAGATCTAGCCCGCCGGTATATTGCACGCACACCTTCACTCAATCCTGAGGATTTCCTCAGCTCTGAGCCTGAGCCCAAACATTGATGAACTTGCACCCAAGATGAGATGCCAAGTATCTGGCTTGAACTAGCATCACAGAGCAGCAAACTGAGTTTAATGGATGTTTCCTTCTGCACTTTTTCTCTCATGACAACAGACCATGTTTGTTTTTTTCTTTGAGGGAGATTGTTTTTTTGAAGTTGTTGTTGGTCTGTGGGTAAATATAATCGTAAGAAATGACTCCGGAAAAGCTGCAGATAGAGCCATAAGAAATTAATGCAACTGATTATTTAATGTTTAATGTTGTTTTTATTGGCAGTAATTTAAGCTTTGTTAGTTCCAGGTTTAATGTGTGCAATAAGTTCATTACAATAAGTCATGCATTAAACATTGAACCAGTCCGGCCCTCGACTAGTACCGATCTTTGAATTTTGGCCCACTGTGTATTTTAGTTTTTTCACCGCTGGTGTAGACGGTGGAAGCAGGGAGAGGCACATGCCTTTCCCATGCCTTGATCCCTGCCGAGTCGACGCACAACTGTTGATTGGTATCAGTGCCAACAAATGTGCCAGCGGCGCCGGATTCATTTCAGAAGTGGAGGGGGCAAAAAGTGCGTATAAACTTTAAACTAAAACTTTGTTTATTTGAAATCAGATGAAAACAAACTGTAACGGAACCTGCCGTGTTACCTATGATTACTATACGCCTTACATTCATAATTTCAGCGGAGGGAGGGGAAGTGGCGCTGTGGAACAGCAGAGTGGTGAGTGAGAGCTGTCATCTTCCCTTTACAAGCTTAAAAAATGCCTGTAGCTAATGAGATTGAATATAACAATCAAAAATAACAAAATATACACAGCTAGATCAGATTTTTAGATGCAACTTTAGAGTAGAGGAGAATTATTGAAATGGGATGTGTACAGTATTCCGCGGCATCCTTTGCTGCGAAAATGTGGGGCAGGGCTGTAAACTGGGGGGGCCAATGGCCCCCTGCTTCCGGTGCCCTTGCGTTGTGCCTCTCCACCTCTGTTCCTTACTTCTTACTTGCTACCCCTTTCCCTCAACCTATCCTAAGGGAGTGCATGTACGCAGACACGTTAGTTTTGCTGCTATAGGCTTAGACCAGGCATCCTCAAAGTCCGGACTCCGGTCCGGATCCGGACTCTGAGCAAATTATACTTTTCATATGTATTATCTGTATTATCTGTGTTATCTGCGAGACATCGCCACAACGCAACGAGTCAAAATTATCCGCTATGTCCATAGACTGCAAACAGCGCTCTGCATGTCCTGTTCCACTGTCTGTGTGTGTCTGTCAACGCATTGGTCCAATCACATTCAGCATCCCGTCAGCGTTTTTTCCCCCCAAACAATCTGTGAATCAGAGGCACAGTAGGGCGGGTCTTCGCGGAATGCGGGTGGGAAAAATGTGTGTCTCGTCTCTTTCAACCTGTCTGAGTCAGAGCGAGAGTTAACAGCTCATCTAGTTCCATCTGTACTGTAGCTAGTAGCCTAGTTTCACCTACTGGGGTGGCAACTGACACCCTAAAAATAGGCCTTGCCATCTCAGATGCCACCCCAGTTGGCAGCTTTGTTTTGAAAGAAAAGTTGTGGCTCATCGGACATTTATGATCGTCTCTAATGTCCGAGTGCAAGTGAATGCAGCACAAGATGCACGTCATGTAACCCCTCCCCCGGTCCTGGCACGAGCGTGGACATATGATTGGCGGCGATTTCATTTGAACGGGACGCCGCAAAACGAGAAGCATTCGGACCCAAGCACTGAAGGAATGAGGTATTTGTGGTCTACACTGACAGAGAAGAGACTGTCAGTTTGGCTGTACTCAGCATTGAATCAAAACGCACTAAAGCTTTAGATCTTCATACGTTTGTGAGGCGTTTTGCTGAACAAAATGGTAATCGCCGCATTCAGCTGTAATAGACATGTCAACTTGATGCTCTGCTCACGGATGAGCATACACAACTGTTACGATGATGACCGTACGTGTGTAAATATATTTTTTTCTTTGAGGGGGTCTGCCCCCAAAAAACAGTTTTAAGTCCTGAGAAAGTCAAATAAGACGGTTTGTAAAACTACACTGCCCAGCCAAAAAAAATTAACCACTTTGATTTAACTAGGCCAGTAGGTAAGGACATTCCACTGGATAATAACCGAAGTATAAAAGAATGCATGACTGAAGTGATGGAGACCATGTTGAAGGCAAACAAAAAGAGGAAATAACAGGTAAAATCAAGCAAATCCCCCTCTCAGATTCCACAGCAACCAGAAGAACATAAATACTGGCTGGTGATTTGATTAATCAGCTTTGTGATGGAATAAAAAATGCACAGTGCATTTCCTTAGCTGTGGGTGAGTCCACTGACACCACTGACAATGCTCAGTTGCTGGTGTTTGTGAGTTTTTATGATGAGGCAAAGGGGGAGTTTGTTGAAGATGTGTTGGGCCTGACGAACCTCAGTGGACACACAAGGGGGCAAGACATTTATAAAGCAATAATGGGAATGCTGAATGAAAGAGGGTGCAGCTGCCTTTATTCATAACTGTGCAGCTCTTACACTGCGACTCTGAGGGTCAAGCACAGACACAATAACAATGAAAACTGCTGCATACAGATTATTTTAGTTTTTGCAACCTCGTGTTAAGAATCTTGTTGCAATTGTTTAAAAGTTTGAATGACCGTAATAAACGGACCTTTGTCTTATTGAAACATTTATTTTGGACCTTTAAGATTTGTATTTGAGTACCCCTGGCTTAGACTGTCGGGGGACACCTTACTTCTTCCTTCTGTCTGTCTGTACCTGTGTACTCTCATGTTCCGATTAACCCAGCTTCCCCCAAATTTCTTTTTGGTGTCTATATATACGCCGGGATCCTGAGTCGTGGCTGATCCTGTTGCTGCGGTCCTGTGTCCTGGATCCTCTTTCCTGAGTTCTGGATTTGAGTCCTGGACTTCGAGTCGTGGCTGAACCTGTCTCTGCGGTCCTGCCTGACTCTCATCATACTACTTCCCTGATGGCTCCCACAGGATTGTTGACATCCTCGTGGATTCATCTTCTTATTACAGACTCATGCATTTCCAAACATTTGGTCTACCTACGCTGTAAATGTATTATCTCTTCGATTTACACACAACATCTATTGCACGTCTGTCTGTCCTGGGAGAGGGGTCCCTCCTCTGTTGCTCTCCCTGAGGTTTCTCCATGTTCCCTTTAAACTGTGGGTTTTCTCCGGAAGTTTTTCCTTGTATGATGTGAGGGTCAAAGGACAGAGGGTGTCGTATTGTCATACTGATATTCTGTACAAACTGTGAAGTCCACTGAGACAAATGTAACATTTGTGATATTGGGCTATATAATTAAACATTGATTGATTGATTGATTGATGTGATGACTACTTCCATTCTTGTAAGGATAATAAATACATGTATCCTGATTATTGAAGCTCAAGCCGGTGATGAGTGATATTTTCCTAACAATGCCACCTGTAGTTTTGCAAAGAAAACGTACACATTCCAAGTTTGATTGGGATTAAAGACATTGTCCACTCTCCTCTAAAATATGAACTCCAATGACATTAATTTGTTCTATCTGTGTTTGTGCCCTTAGATTTATATAAATGTATTTTTTTTACCCGTTACAACCTTTCTGCAGGTATCCTACCAGGTGCAGGATGTGCATCTCCTGGCAGCTGTACAATTGATTCCTCTTAATTCAAATGAGCTATCTACCATTGTGCATGTTGTTGTATTGTTCATGTGCAGTATAACATATTAAGTAGACCTCTACAAACAGGTAACATAATAAACATAGAGGATTTTTTTGATTCATCTCAGGTGGTGTATTTCACGGCTGTGTTCCCCTATGTGATGCTGGCCATCTTGCTGGTCAGGGGGTTGACGTTGCCGGGGGCCTGGCAGGGTGTGGTCTACTACCTGTATCCAGATCCTTCTCGCCTGGTGGACCTTCAGGTAGACCCTGCACAGTTTCACACCTACCTGAATTGAATACACAAAAGAAGGTAGATGAAACAAGATCCTCCTGTGACTGATATAACGCTGAACCTAAATACGTGTTTTTTTAAATCTTTCTTCATGAGGTGTGGATGGAGGCTTGTGCCCAGGTCCTCTTCTCCTATGGCATTGCAGAAGGAACCCATATCACAATGAGCAGTTACAACAAAGTCACAAACAACTGTTACAGGTTAGTCATGTGATCAGTAGCTCCATTGATATATTGGAAGCTTGTGTTGATTGGGTTTCATTTTCTTTGAGTATCTGCCACGTACTGGGTTATATAATAATGTATGACTACATTCAAACAATACTAAGAAATAGGGGATGAAGTGTAGCTTTGCTTTCTTTTGTAAATTTCAAAGATGAAAACTAGAACTACCTTAAGATATAGATACATCTAGGGGCAATAAGAACATCGAAACTACCTAAGGACGGATTGTCCGCCCAACAACATAAAGTATATTACTGTCAGTACATTTTCCCACTGAGTTCTGCTCTGCATGCTGTGCTTTGTGTTTGTGTATGCAGGGACAGTGTGTGGTTATGTGTGCTCAATAGTTGCACCAGCTTAGCTTCCGGGTTTGCAGTCTTCTCATGTCTCGGATTCATGGCCGAAAAACAGGGCATTCCCATCGAAAAGGTCGTCACATCAGGTACGATTTTCAAGTGCAAAGCTACCATCTCTACCATCTCTCTCAGAATCAGCTGTGGGCCGCCTGCTTCTTCATTATGCTCATTCTGTTGGGACTGGACAGTGTGGTAAGATACACCACAAACAGTTGGTGTCCTTCACATAGGATTAACTTAAGATATGCTGTATCAGTGAACACACAGAATCAAAATGTAATGTAGTCGGTCAGTCAGTCGACCACTTTAATATACACTAAAATACCTTTAACACTAGAACCGCCAGAGTTCGCTGTATACCTAAAACCGCCAACGGGTCAAATGTACCCGCTATTGATTTTCAAGGTACAATGTTCTTTTATTTATCATACAGAACAGTGAGTTTTAATCGCACAGGGATGAAACTTATACCAATAGAATCTGTGGACTCTCAGCTTTGCATATTACATAGTTTGTGCATATAGCATGAAGTATAAAATATCGCTACCAGTGCTAAATTAAACGCTTGGTGTTAGACTTGTGTTTTGTTTAGGTACAAATCTCTCTATCTATCTATCTATAACTATCTATCGATCCATCTGTAATGTTCTGTTCTATGGACATATAATAGTCTACATAAACAGACGACGCAGACTACTTCTCTCATTCCGAGTGTCCATCTTTATTCAACTGCCACGTAACCTGCATGCATTACGTCCTCAACGTGAGCTCAGTCATCCAAGATCTTGTATTCTCCAAGATGTTACACTATCTATAACTATCTATCTGTCTGTCTATCTCTCTATCCATCTATCAATATATCTATCTATCTATCTATCTATCTATCTATCTATCTATCTATCTATATATCTATCTCTCAATCTCTCTCTCTGATAAGGACCGCAGTAGACAAAAGGTGTTGCTATAGCAACACGTCATGTTTACGCTGCATTTTCTATTAGGTAAATATTACTCGCTGGCGGATATAGGTTTAAATGGCTTTTTTTTGACGATTTTTTCAATCTGACTTCATATTGACAATTATTAACAACAGAGGGTGCTACATAACACACTTTCAGGAAAAGTCACGGACTGGGAGACTTTAATATGTTATTGAAAAAAAGTGACATACAATCAAAAAACTGCTACGGGTAAAATGTACCCGTTGGCGGTTCTAGTGTTAAAAACGATGGATGGATTGCCATCAAACTCCACTTTCCAAAAATGATGAATTCCCGGACTTTCTTCTGACATATTTTTCTTTTAGTAAAAACTTACTACCTCTGACTTTTCATCCAGCATCCAAATTTTAATTACTCTTTGGTTCAAGATGGAACCAATAGCTAACATTCCTAACCAACTCAGCTATACTTGTTGATAGACTTAGAATAAGCTTTCTGGGCCAGGGATTTGTAAGGCAAGGCAAGTTTATTTACACTGAACAAAAATATAAATGCAACACTTTTGTTTTTGCTCCCATTTTCCATGAGATGAACTCAAAGATCTAAAACATGTTCTATATACACAAAATAACCATTTCTCTCAAATATTATTCACAAATCTGAAAAAATCTGTGATAGTGAGCACTTCTCCTTTGACGAGATAATCCATCCCACCTCACAGGTGTGGCATATCAAGATGCTGATTAGACAGCATGATTTGTGCACAGGTGTGCCTTAGGCTGGCCACAATAAAAGGCCACTCTGAAACGTGCAGTTTTGCTTTATTGGGGGGGTCTGAAAACCAGTCAGTATATGGTGTGACCACCATTTGCCTCACGCAGTGCAACACATCTCCTTCGCATAGAGTTGATCAGGTTGTTGATTGTGGCCTGTGGAATGTTGGTCCACTCCTCTTCAATGGCTGTGCCAAGTTGTTGGATATTGGCAGGAACTGGAACACGCTGTCGTATACTCCGATCCAGAGCATCCCAAACATGCTCAATTGGTGACATGTCCGGTGATTATGCTGGCCATGCAAGAACTGGGATGTTTTCAGCCTCCAGGAATTGTGTACAGATCCTTGCAACATGGGGCCGTGCATTATCATGCTGCAACATGAGGTGATGGTCGTGGATGAATGGCACAACAATGGGCCTCAGGATCTCGTCACGGTATCTCTGTGCATTCACAATGCCATCAATAAAATGCACCTGTGTTCGTCGTCCATAACATAAGCTTGCCCATACCATAACCCCACCACCACCATGGGCCACTCGATTCACAACATTGACATCAGAAAATCGCTCACCCACACAACGCCACACACGCTGTCTGCCATGTGCCCTGAACAGTGAAAACCGGGATTCATCCGTGAAGAGAACACCTCTCCAACGTGCCAGACGCCATCGAATGTGAGCATTTGCCCACTCAAGTCGGTTACGACGACGGACCGGAGTCAGTTCGAGACCCCGATGAGGACGACGAGCATGCAGATGAGCTTCCCTGAGATGGTTTCTGACAGTTTGTGCAGAGATTATTTGGTTATGCAAACCGATTGTTGCAGAAGCTGTCCGAGTGGCTGGTCTCAGACGATCTTGGAGGTGAACATGCTGGATGTGGAGGTCCTGGGCTGGTGTGGTTACACTTGGTCTGCGGTTGTGAGGCCGGTTGGATGTACTGCCAAATTCTCTGAAACGCCTTTGGAGACGGCTTATGGTAGAGAACTGAACATGTAATTCACGTGCAACAGCTCTGGTGGACATTCCTGCTGTCAGCATCCCAATTGCACACTCCCTCAAAACTTGCAACATCTGTGGCATTGTGCTGTGTGATAAAACTGAACATTTTAGAGAGGCCTTTTATTGTGGCCAGCCTAAGGCACACCTGTGCAATAATCATGCTGTCTAATCAGCATCTTGATATGCCACACCTGTGAGGTGGGATGGATTATCTCGGCAAAGGAGAAGTGCTCACTATCACAGATTTGTTCAGATTTGTGAACAATATTTGAGAGAAATGGTTATTTTGTGTATATAGAAAATGTTTTAGATCTTTGAGTTCATCTCATGAAAAATGGGAGCAAAAACAAAAGTGTTGCATTTATATTTTTGTTCAGTTTATTACCTATCAACACAGATATCGGCAAAGCTACTGGCAGGCAGGACCCCGGCTCGTCCTGGAAATAGTTGAGAGTGCCATACACCCTTGAGCCTGGAGCCAGCACATATCAGTTAGAGTTTGCTGCGTTGTGAACACACACATTCTTATCAGGCTTTGGAGACCGCAGATGCTGTCTTGAAGGGCGGGGGAGGTGGTTGACGTAGGTACGGTGATGAAGACGGGGGAGATGGTTCGGTGCTTGTGGTGGGGGTCGTTGAGGGGCGGGGGTAAAGGACATGCTGCTAACCCTAAGTATCGCCTTCATGCGGTCATTGATCTCCAGGAAGGATTTGGTGCCAACCCTCTGTATCTCCTTCATGTGGTCGAACTCCAGGAGGGTGGGCGAGGGTGAAAGGGAGAGTAGAAAGAGCTGGGGGGTGAAGGAAGAGTATCCTCAAAGGTTATAGGGGGGTTGAAGGGGGGTGGAGACTCCTCCATTTGTGTCATATGTCTCCCATAATCAAGACATTCCTCAGGCGGCTGCAGTGATACTTCTTCAAGGTTTTCTGAGCGATATGTTGTGTCTTTCTCTTGTTTTGATTCCTCGACCCGCT
Source organism: Pseudochaenichthys georgianus (assembly GCF_902827115.2). NCBI lineage: Eukaryota > Metazoa > Chordata > Actinopteri > Perciformes > Channichthyidae > Pseudochaenichthys > Pseudochaenichthys georgianus. Next base: position 113,856 of record NW_027262997.1, read on the forward strand.
TGTCTTTGGCAGAGGGAACAGATTGATGACGCAGGCAGTTGAATATGTTTGAGATAAACAATTTCACTCCTGACTGGTTCAGGCAAACTCCATCTGCCTTAAAAAGATGTCTGCGGTCCCAGGAAAAGTAAAAATTGTCAATAAAATGGACAGAATGGTCAGTACAGGCAGTTGAAAGCCAGGTGTTCAGTGCACACAATCTGCTGAATCTCTCCACTCCTCTTCTGACTGGCGGTAGAGGGCCACTGATGAACACCTCTGCATTTAGAGAGCTGACAGTTTCCAAGAAACATTTAAATTCTTCTTTCAGCACTTCTGACTGTTGTTTCACAACATCATTTGTTCCAATGTGCAGTACCACATTTTTCACAGTTGGATGTTCAGCCCAAATATGCAGGATCTTCTCAGTCAAGTCAGAGACCACATCCTTGGGAAAACAGAGATTAGATTAGATTAGAATATTTAATGACCACACAGCCAGGCTGGTGGAATTCGTGTTCAGTGCAGATTATTACAGCTTGTTCCATACAATTCAACATACAATATCAGACAATAAAATGTACAACACACAGCACAGGGAAAATACATACATCATGACATATATACATAAAGTTCAAGGTGTGATGGATTGTGATTGTTCATTGGGGTTACTTAGAGTCCATTTAGTGTCCGTATTGCAAAGGGAAATAAGCTGTTTTTGAAGCGGGTGGTTTTGGTGGACAGTGACCTGTAGCGCCTCCCTGAGGGCAGAAGTTGGAAGACATGGTGAACTGGGTGGGAGGGGTCAGAAGTGATTTTCTTTGCCGTTGTGACAGTTCGTTGGTGGTGAAGTGATTCGAGTGATGGAAGGGGACTTCAGGTGGTTTTTGATGCTTTATTGATGATACGTTGAAGTTTATTCCGGGAGTGGGTGTCTGAACTGCTGTACCAGACTGTGATGGATGATGTGAGGATGCTTTGGATGATGGATGTGTAGAACTGGATTAGGAGATGTTTCCTCACTCTGTATTTCTTGAGCTGCCGCAGACAGAATAGCCTTTGGTTGGCTTTTTGTAGATGTGGTCTGTGTTGGTCTTCCATTTGAGGTTATTGATTAAAGAGTACTTTGGGTTGTTCTTACTACACAGACTTTTCACATCACGCACAATCAGAGTTTCAGGCCCAGTCGTTTCCCTCTAGCCTTTTACTTTTGGAGTAGCTATTGTCCTTACCCTGCTATGTCAAGAGGACAGGTTATCCAGGTCATCAGAAAGAGATCTCCGTTTCTGGGTCAGCGGAGCGTATCTGTTCTGGATTGGCACACTCTGTGGTTTAGGAGGATTGTTTGTAGTTCTCCCTTTAGCAGCTGTCCACGGCTGTTTCCTATTATAAATAGGGGTTGAAGAGGTGCTCTTCCTGGGTGCTCTTCCTGGGTGATAACAATGCAGGCCAGCCGGTTGCATCACAGATTTCAGAGCGCTGGGCTCTGCCTGTTATTCGTCCTCCCAAATCCCATGGAAATGATTTACTCTTAGGCTTTGCACCCAGAGAGTTCCAGGGAGGACTACCACTTGTAGATGTATTACCCGGTACACAGCCCTCCTGTTCCTTGGAATCCTTGTAGCTGCGAACTAGCTGTGAGTTAGCATGTCTTTGTCCATTATTTTGCAACACTGGTAAAGTGGTGTCATTCCAACCTAGTCTATTCACTTCAATGTTAACTTCCAACCGTTGCATTTTCATTTCCAACACAGCCATCTTCTGTATAAGTTTGTGGAAGTCATCTGTAGAGAACGGAGGCATTTTGCTACCAACTAGCTTAAGCTAAATAACAGAGGTGTGGACACCAATTTGATGACTTTGGACTCGACTTGACAAAATCACAAAACACTTGCGACTCGACTTGGACTTGAACACCAATGACTCAGGACTTGACTTGGACTTGGAAAAAAAACGGAGTCAAGCAAAATAAAATACATTTTAAAAATAAAACTATAAATTGCAAACAAATCATTTGTGTAATCATGTACGTAAACTATAAGTATTTTTTCTTTGTTTTAACATTAGCATTGTTTTTGTTTGCAGTTCTCGTTTCTTCTTTCTCAATGATCAGACTGTTGCTCTCGCTGCAGCTCTTCTCGTTTGCGCTCCCTCATTTTTTGTTTGAGATTTTGACACAAACATCCCAGGTGGGCGGGACTTTCAGGGGTGTGTCTTCATTGACTACTCAGTTTTTGAGTGACAGCCCACTACACCAAAGATCATACTCTGACTCATGCAGCAAACTCCGGAGTCCACTCGGCCACGTTAGTGTTGGTGTCTCCTGAGGAGTTTTCATGAACATATCGGACTTCTCTTATGGATTGCTGTGCATTATACTTGTGTTGTGTAGTTTATACTTTATTCCAACTTTAAATATTGTAATACCTGAACACACTGCTGCTGTTAATTAATTTCCCAATTTGGGATTGAAAAGTGTCTGTCTGTCTATGTATTTATTTTATAGATAAAAAAAAGACATCTATGTATTTTCAAGCTAAAAGTGAAATGTAACATGTTTTCAAAGACATGTTACATTTCAAAAGCATATTGCTATGTTTAGGACAAACAATTAAAGACTGCTTTAATTTGACAAATTCTACAATATAAAAGTGGCATATTTGCTTTATGAAACAGACCTGACATACCAACACAATTAGGAACATGCTCACATCTTACTATGTTGGTCTGAAGTGCTGAAGCATTCAAACACAATGGATACAAACTGTGTTGTCTCATTCTATATCCTGTGAGAAAATGATATACATTTAGCATTACAAACTCTACATACTATTCCTAGCCTGAGGAAGATCTGAATAATCAACAGATTTGAATGTAATCTCTAACATTTTCATGTAGAATAAAGACGATAGAGTGATTATACAAATTACATTTATTGCAATTTGAACCAGAAGATGAAGTCTCAAAGAATGTTTTAAATAAAAGGACATCAAACAAAAATGTGGATAATAATATCTATTAAATGTATATGTAAAGACATTTGGTCAAATGAAATGACACTGAGCCAGTGATAAGTAACAGCAACGCCCAGCGTGGATGAAGATGGTGCAGGTCTTTCTTCATGCCCCCTCAGTGGATCTAATGCTGTCCCCTCAGAGGAAGTGGCCAAACGGGATAAGACCTCTGGACGCCACGCTGTCTCAATGATCCACACTGTTAATATGAGAGGAAAATAAATGTTTTAGGAAATGAAAAATATGAAGTTAACAAATAAAACACAGATCAGGGGCAGTCATAGGCAGACGGTAGGTTTTCCTACAAAGTTAACTCAGCCTCCATTGATTTTCATATCAAATTAGCGTGTTAATAAAATAAGCTATCATGGCTTATACTTGCATATCCAAACAGAATCATGAAAGCCTGTTGGTAGAGTCAGGCACACGAGTCAGTTTGAGTGTGTGCGCCAGTGTCTGAACGCTCACTCACTGCTCGCTTTGTCGCTAACTGTCCCGGCTATTAGGCTACTTAGCTTGCATTGTTATGGATCTAAAGTTAGCAAAAGCTAACTTTCAAAGCAGAGCTTTTCTTTACTTCTCACTTAACACATCTGTTAGCATCTAGCATCTGTTAGCATCTAGCTCTCCTGCTTACACACTTTTAGCCATCCCTGCTTATACAAGTAGTAGTTTTAGTTGTCTGCGATCTGCGGAGGCCTACTCCCACCTGTCAAGTATGGCTGTACTGAGGTGTTTTTCCTCCGGAGACGTCGCGAAGAGACGGAGCGGCTCCACCTGTTGCTGCATGCGATCTGCGATTTACGGAGGCCTGCTCGTCGCGAAGAAACGAAGCGGCTCCACCTGTTGCTGCCTGCGATCTGCGATCTACGATCTACGGAGGCCTGCTCCCACCTGTAGAATACGGCTGTACTGGAGAGGTTTTTACCCCGGAGTCGTCGCGGAGAGACGGAGTGGATCCACGCTTCGGGCTTGGCCTGCTTCCACCGGGCGTGTGCTGCTGTGCGGAGGAGGATTTTACCACCGCTGGGGCCTGCTTTCCACCTGTCCTGGTTCTGCTGTTGCAGAGGCCTGCTTTCACCCCGGGGATACCACGGAGGGACCGGAGCGCTTCCACGCTGCTGTTTTCACCTGTCCTTTGCTGCTGTGCTGATTTTGCTCCAGGAACATCGCGGATACTGTGTGCTGGTCTGGGAAAATTGCCCATATCGGGATTCTGCTGTGCCTGTTAACTGTTTTGGACTATGAGTAGTAGCAGTGGGCATCCCCTGCAAAGGTTCGGATGTGTTGCTCAAACAATTACCGGTTGCCTTGTCACAGACAATCTGCTCGACAAAATATGTTTATCTTTTTTGTTTTCCTGCGATGATGGTTCTTCAGGACTGCTTCTTAAGCTCAAATCACACTCTCGCAGACTTTTCCGGTGTTTCTAAATTAGATGACAATGTATGTGTGTCGTTTCAGAGGAAAATATGCCTGTTTTTTCTGTTGTTATTACTGTCAGGAAATGTACAACCTAACCCTGGTCCGCCCAGTAGTAGTTGTCAGATCGCTACTCCTGCTGATTTTAAAGCTAGGTCTGGGTTGGGTTTCAACCACTTGAATGTGCGCAGTCTGTTAGGTAAACTAGATGTTGTCCGTATCGGGGCGAGCTCGACTGACGCTGACGTCATTGTTTTATCAGAAACATGGCTAAACAAATCTATTTTGGCCTCTGACATTGCCTTAAATAAAAACCCTTTTAGGTTTACCCCTTTTACTGTTGATGTTGTTCGTGAAGCTTTAACCAAGTTAGATCCTAAGAAACCGGCTAGCCCGGACAACGTAGAACCTTTCTTTTTAAAGATAGCTGCAGATTTTATTGCTCCACCTCTCACTACTCTTTTTAACCTCTCCCTCAGCTCAAACACAATTCCAAAATTGTGGAAGTCAGCGTATGTCCTGCCTTTGCTAAAAGGAGGGGAGGCCACCTTATTAAATAACTATAGGCCAATCTCTAAGTTGTCAGTTCTGGCTAAGGTTCTTGAATACTTAGTGAGTGAACAGGTAAAGGTGTTTTTATGTACAAAGACATCCTGTCTAAACATCAGTCAGGCTTCAGAAAGCAACATAGCACAATCACTGCCACAATGAAAGTGGTGAATGATGTGGCGAGTATTTTAGATAAAAAGCAGAGTTGTGCGGGTCTATTTATTGACCTTTCAAAAGCATTTGACACCGTCGATCATCACATTTAAAGCAGAGGCAAGCCAGTATAGGCATGTCCAGCCATGCAGTAGGGTGGTTTATAAACTACCTCTCTGAAAGGTCCCAATGTGTTCATTTTGATGGGCTGTCTTCTGAGTGGTTGAACATTGCAAATGGTGTTCCCCAAGGTTCTGTTTTTGGTCCACTTTTATTCTTCATCTACATTAACAGTTTAGGTGAAAATGTGGATGAAGCTACTTTAGATTTTTTATGCGGATGATACCGTGATGTACTGTGCAGGTCCCTCCATTAAGGAGGCTGGTGTTAAATTACAGGCTGTTTCTAACATTATTCAGACTCAGCTCTCTGAACTAAAGCTTCTTTTAAATGTTGAGAAAACCAAGGTAATGCTCTTTTCTAAAGCTAAAAAGACACCAGAGCCTGTTTTAGATATTGTAACTACGCAAGGAATAAAACTTGAAGTGGTTACCTGTTACAAATACCTTGGTATCTGGCTTGATGATTCTCTCACTTTTAAACTTCATCTTCATGTCAATGACCTTTTTACCTGTGCTGGACTATGGGGATCTGGTCTATATGAATGCACCTGCCAATTGCCTGGTCAAGTTAGATGCTGCGTATCACAGTGCACTGAGATGTGTGACAAACTGTAAAGCATTAACCCATCACTGTACCCTGTATGCAAGGGCTGGTTTGCTTTCACTATCTGTACGGAGGCTCAGTCACTGGTACATTTTTATATACAAAGCCATGTTAGGGAAACTTCCATCTTATATCTGCTCCCTGATCTCACGGAAAATTGTAAGTGGCTAATGCCTGAGATCGAATGCTGTGGTTTTATTAAATGTGCCAACTGCTAGGACTGTCTTAGGGAAGAAAGCTTTTAGATGCGCAGCTCCTCTGTCTTGGAATAGTCTGCAAATTAAATGGAAACTGAACAATCTGGTGCCACTAAATGTTTTTAAAGCTCGGTTGGATGCTACTCAATCGGAAGCTGTTGGTACCTGTTTATGTGGATAATTATGTAAATGATGTCCTTTTGTTGTTCTATTTATGTTTTTATGTTTCATGTGAACTACTTGAGTCTCCCTTGAAAAAGAGATCAATGATCTCAATGGGATTTATCTGTATAAATAAAGGTTTGAAATGAAATGAAAAAAATAAAGAAACAGACCGTATAGTACAGCACAAACAACACAAATGATCAATACTTACATATATTTTCAATTGTAGTATTATAATAATTGAAATGCTGGTTCTTCTGCGGGTGTTCTATCCACGCTCAGCTACCGCACCGCAGCTGCACTGGGCTGTAACTCAAAAACTGAGTAGCCAATGGGGACGCACCCCTGAAAGTCCCGCCCACCTGGGAGGTTTGTGTCAGAATCTCAAACAAAAAGTGAAGGAGCGCAAATGAGAAAGCTGTAGCGAGAGCAAAAGTCTGATCATTGAGAAAGAAGAAACAAGAACTGCAAACAAAAATATATATGTTAAAACAAAGAAAAAATACTTATAGTTTACATGATTACACAAATGATTTGTTTGCAACTTTTATTTTTATTTTTGAAATGTATTTTATTTTGCTTGACTCAGTTTTTTTTTCTTTTAAACTCATAGTTTTGCTTTATTCTGAGAAAGTGTTGCTTTATCTTTATGATACAAAACTAATCCCATAGAGGAGGAGACTCCAGTCGGGGGGAGCAGAATCTGCAGCCGCTCCTACTCTTGCTGTGAATCCATGCAGGCAGGGGCGGGATTTTATTTTGCTGAGCCACCATGTGGCCAATCATATGCGAGGACACACTAGGATCATACCATTATGTGAAAGAAGGGTGGGGGGCAGACAGCAGGTGTAGTGGTACAGGCCAGCTACAGAGAGACAGGAAAATGTCAAGAATTTAGCGAAAACCGAAAAAATAAGCAGCATCTGGCTACATTTCAATGATATTGGAGAAAGCGAAGCTGAGTGCAGGATTTGTCAAATGAAAATAACCTTCAGAGCAGGTTTTTTTTTGGTAACCACTAAGGATTTATTGTCAGAGGTGGTTCAGAACTTGTACTTGAGTAAAAGTACCTGAGTGTACAATACCTGAATTCAAAATGTTACTCAAGTAAAAGTACAAAAGTATTAGCATCAAAATATAGTTAAAGTACCGCCTGCAGAGGGATGTAGATTCAGGTGTTCTTTTCCCCATAGAGACCGCCTCGCTGCACATTATCCCTTGCATAAAGATAGATTGTGGGTCCCTTATAACATGTTGTACACAGTGGAAATAAACATTCTGGTCACCTCAACATCAGGGATCTTATACATTAAACTCCTTCTGAATCAAACCGTCAAGGTAGCCTTACCTTACTGATCGCTCTTCAAATAGAAGAAAAACATGTTACTTTACCAGCAGAGAGAAAATGGATTATTAATGTGACTAATAAAGAGCAGTTTGATTATTAAGTATTATATCTGTTATTCGATGTCATTACATTTGGTGAAAAGCACACAATGACTTGTTTAAGACTCGTTTTATCAAAGTTTAGGACTTGACTTGAACTTGCCCATCCTGACTTGAGACTTGACTCGGACTTGAGCGCAAAGACTTGAGACTTGGCACGGACTTGCAAAACAATGACTTGGTCCCACCTCTGCTAAATAGCATGCAGTACCAGGCTTTAGCTGTTGCAAGGCCACGCTACTGTAAGACTGAGGTCGTCGTAAAAATATTGAAATATGGCTGAAACCCTCCATCTATTTACGAAGAATAACTGTCCCAGTGATAAATTAATGTCCGGGAGCTGCTGCTCGAAGTTTTCAGAAAAGAAAAATAGGAAAATCAGCATAAATAAGTAAGCAGAGGCAAGAGCAAGCAGAAACGCGTCTGCACTGTAAGAAAGCAGGAAGCACTCTTCTTGTACACATACAAGAACGTGTTTTTCCGTTACCCTCCTGCATTCACACAGAAATAAACAGAAAGGTAAGAAAAAGAAGACGACAAAGCCTAAAAAGATAAATGGATCTGAGCAGGAATCACAATTGAGCTCTAAAGGTACATTCACACAAAACGCGATGCGATTTTTTCGTGTGTCACGATTACATGTAAAGTAAATGCAAAGCCGTGGATAGACTGCAGTTGCGCGAATGGCGCAATTGGCGCGCCATTGGCGAGAGTTAAAATGTTTCAACTCGAGCAACACATTTGCGTGATGCTGTCTCGCAAAAAGCCAATCAGCGTTCAGAATGTCTGACTCTCGTCACTGACGTTGAATCAGAAAACCAAAACAGCAGCCTTTGGCTCTGGGAGACAGCACACAGAGCTCACAGCTCCTCATATCTGTTCAGAAACTAGAGAGAAGTTATTAATGTACAAATCACACAATGTCTGTGGCATGGTGAATACAGTCGCTGCTTTATTCATTTCTGTATGCCCCGCCTCCTCACCCGGGCGTCTTGTTGGAGTGACGTGACTAGACACAACTGACATCCTTGGTCAAACTTCTGCGAGTAAAGCGATGCGTCCGATGTGAACGCACAATCAGGCTTGTCGTTTAAAAGTAGTCTTAGTGTTCATCCAAAATTATCCAACGACAATTGTCTAACTAATTAAGTTGTCTCAAGGAAGGTTGCTTCAGAGGGAAGCTTATTCTCATGTGGGCCACTCCTGCAGCTCTCTGTTGAGATTAGTCTCACTGATACCCCTTTCCCACCGAACCGGTTCCAGGGCCAGTTTGGAGCTAGTGCCTGATTGCGAATCAATTCTTACCGTTTCCACAGCAGCCGGTCCTGGAAAATACAACACTACGACAAAATCATGAATGCACGAGCTAGTTCTCTGGTATTTGGTCCTCGCAAGAGATTCAGAGGAAGTTGGAAGCCATTTTTCAGCAAGTTCACTGGAGCAAATGGTCCATGTGTCCTGTAGTTTTCTTAGCAATAGATCACCAGTTCACTTGACAGGCACCATGTGTAACACATTCTTTGAACCAGACATTGTGCGATATCATTTTCTTCTGGTTTCTGTGGGAGAGTTAGATTTGGAATGACCACAATTCGCAAGATCCATTATCCCAAAAATACTTCTTGTCTTTGTGTCATTGGTAAGAACATTGAGAGTATGCCATGCATAACACCTAGGCTTCAATGGTGATTGTACCTCCAGTATTCAGATAAGGCCCCATACTTCCTACATTTTGTGAGCCATGTATGGAATGATTGTGAAAACACAGCTAGGCTCATTACTTTTCTGTCTGCTTGTTTGTGTCAGTTTGCAGGTTTGGAAACGTTAACATCATCAATGATTGACATGTTCCCTGGACAGATGCGCAGACCTTGGCGCAGAGAAATTCTCCTCGTAGTCTTCAGCTCTTTCACCTTCCTGTTACAGATCACTCTCACCACACAGGTACTAAACAGGCTGGCATTCCCCCTCCCAAACACATTGGCTAACATTTAGCATGTTCTCATATGGGATGAGTATTTCATTGACATTATCTCTTCTGTGTTACCCAGGGAGGAGTATACCAGTTCGAGCTGATTGATTACTATGGTGCCAATGGGATATGTGTGCTATTTGTGTCTTTGGTCCAGTGTGTGGCTGTTGGCTGGGCCTTCGGTAAGTGCTATAAGTACCAAGGTTCAGTTATGCTTTAGTTAACCACATGCAATTTTAATATCCAGCTATACAGTATATCTAAAACGTTAATTTGTTAAAAGTACCAAACCTTTTTAGGAACCCTTTCTGTCTCTTAACCATAAAAACAATGGTCTTAATTTCACACACCTCATAATTTACATCCAGTGGCAACATGTAGAACCACCCTTAAAGTAGTGTAACTGTAATGTGGAGATGTGAAAGGGCAGATAGAAACTTTTCTGGAATCTCAGCTGGTTCATATTGATGATAACAGTACCCACGCCAATAGTCCAGCACATATCCTGTCACAAACCACATGCTGCTCATTGACACTTGATTCTTATATATAGTGGGGCAAAAAAGTATTTAGTTAGCCACCAATTGTGCAAGTTCACCCACTTAAAAAGATGAGAGGCCTGTAATTTTCATCCTAGGTACACTTCAACTATGAGAGACAGAATGGGGGGAAAGAATCCAGGAAATCACATTGCAGGATTTTTAATGAATTAATTGGTAAATTCCTCGGTAAAATAAGTATTTGGTCACCTACAAACAAACAAGATTTCTGGCTCTCACAGACCTGTAACTTCTTCTTTAAGAGCCTCCTCTGTCCTCCACTCGTTAACTGTATTAATGGCACCTGTTTGAACTCGTTATCAGTATAAAAGACACCTGTCCACAACCTCAAACAGTCACACTCCAAACTCCACTATAGCCAAGACCAAAGAGCTGTCAAAGGACACCAGAAACACAATTGTAGACCTGCACCAGGCTGGGAAGACTGAATCTGCAATAGGTAAGCAGCTTGGTGTGAATAAATCAACTGTGGGAGCAATTATTAGAAAATGGAAGACATACAAGACCACTGATAATCTCCCTCGATCTGGGGCTCCACGCAAGATCTCACCCCGTGGGGTCAAAATGATCACAAGAACGGTGAGCAAAAATCCCAGAACCACACGGGGGGACCTAGTCAATGACTGTTACGGTGAGTGAAGCAAGAAGGACCCAAATGCAGATAACGCTGAAAAAAGCCTTTATTTCAAGGATAAAATAAAAATAACTAGGACAAAACAGAACTCTCACGGTGAACTCATTCACAAACAAAAGACGAACCAAAACTGAACACAGGAAAAGACAAGACTAAATACAGGGACGGGTAATCACAAGACGAGAAACAGCCGGGCAGGGGAGGAGAAACACAAGTGCTACAGGTGAACACAATCAGACACACCAGGGAAACTAACGACAGGAGGAAAAACACAGAGAGAGGGACCAGACTATAAATGAGGTAAACATGACAGGGAGAACTGAGGTTACCTACTGTAACCCCAGCTTCTATGAGTCAATGGTGTAGCCCTCTAAGGCTATCGCTATTGGGTAATCCCCCTGCGCCCCCGCGCAGCACTGAAAACCTGTAGTCCACGCCCACCCGCAAGGTGGGCCCCACCCTCGGGCCTCCTTCCGGTATAAATAGGAAGGAGGTCTGGCAATCTGCTCCCATACAAAATAACTTTTCTTCAGCTATTCGTAGAGCCAGTGGGGCTCCGCACTTAGAGGGCTGCGCCATTTACTCATAGAAGCTGGGGTTACAGTAGGTAACCTCAGTTCTATTTCGTATATGGCTTCGCCCTCTAAGGCTATCGCTATTGGGTTAAGGGCGAAGCATGATGTAGTCTGCGCCCCACTGGGTCCGCCCGGCACTAGAAGCACAGACACACCTGCTCAATAACACCCCCTGCCTGTTGTGCCATGCGTAATGGCGCATCACCGTCCCTGGAACATAGCAAAAAATGCCTGTCTTCCCGACGGGGTGAAGGCTGGGAACAATACATACCGGCCGCTGTGAGAAAGTAGAGACGAAGGTCCCACCTTGTCCAGCGATCATAGAGGGGGGACAGCAGCTCTCTGCGTGTCAGACAGGTAGGAGAGCGCACAGCTGGGTCCCTGACGTCACTCACTCCGACAGGACACCCAGTACAGGGTGCGTCACAGAGGAATGGGAGACATCTCTCAAATACAATTGAATAAATGAACAGGGGGAAGACCAAGATGCAGCAGTGCAAATATCTTCCACTGACATTCCTCCGTGCAAAGCCGTGGAGGAGGAAATTCCTCTGGTGGAGTGCGCATTGGCCGCCTGGCTGCGTTCAGAAGCTGCGCAGATCGTACTCCTCCCTGGCGATTGAGGTAGGCTGCTTCCATAGCCGTGGCCTGTTGTCTGTGCGAATCAACACATGTTTGATTGTACAGCAACGGGGCGATTCCCCGTTCTTTTCCGAGATTTAGAAAAATAGCCGGAGTAAAAACCGCGCAAGACACTGTTCCTGAGATGACAGGAGTGTTTCTTGTATCCCATGGAGCTGCTGGGGGGAGAGGCTTCTCTGTGATGTGTCGTAATGGTCGTCATGGTGACGAGCCACGCCATCGCCGCCGCTGCCCGTGAGGCAAAATGTTTGCGAGTGAGTTTCCACATGCTGCATTTCACTCCGTCTCTCATCATGCGGCGCGTACACGCCCAGAGGATGAGAGGTGTGTGTATGCTGTCCACACGAGGCGTTATAACGGTGCTCGTGGATTTATTATGACCGTGTGTAGGAGGCATATCTGGGACAGAGGAATGCCGCGAGCTCTGCAGTTTATAAACCAATAGGTTAAAAACAGCAGGCTTCTGCAGCGAATGAAGCACCTCTGGAGTGTCCCCCTGTTGGAAGAGACCCAGGGGGATCATCACGTGACCAGCTGATGCCAACGCCGAGCAGCTGCGTCACGGAGAGTGTGAGAGAGATTTTCTTTTCAGCAATGTAGATGGAAGGAATGGAGGCTGGAGTCCGCTTTATATCAAACACTGAGTTTAATGAGAGCCAACGGCCGGGAGCATTGGCAGGGTTCTCACACGTCTTCATCATGTGATTCCCCAGCCAACACTGAAGATTACACAGAAACACAGCGCAAATCTACACAGATAATCAAGGAGGAGCCTCTATTTCGCGCGTCTTCTGATCGATAATCACAAGAACCTGGATTCAGAGACAAAGACAGTCTGTTAAAGTCCTCTGGCAGTTAGTCACAGTCCCCCAACAGGAAAGCGGAACCTTTAACCCTTTAACCTTTAACCTCTTAAACCCCTGCTCTAAGTTATAGCAGACCTATGTGAAACACAAAATGCTTTTTGGTACAAACACATAAACAAAAATATTTCCTTCACAGAGAGGGCTGTGTGGGTTGTGACACGCCGGAGGAGAGCTGTCAGGTTCTCCACTCGCTGCCGCGAGAGCCGCGCTCTGCTGGCTGAGTTTAATTCCACTCCAGATAAACGTTTGTCTCCTCTGCTGATCAGCCTGCTCATCCATCTGTCCATCAGACCCACGCGCTGCCACTCTGAGAAAAACTCAGAGTGGGCGCACGTGCTCGAGATGTGTTTTTTTTGGTCATCATGGTGACGAGCCACGCCAGCCCATGCCGCCGCTGCCCGTGAGGCACCCCAAGGTGTGCTTGGACCGAAAGGGCTGCGCGGGGGCCTCCACAAGCTGTGTCTCACTCCGATTCTCATCATGAGGCGCGTACACGCTCAGGGGATGGATGGAGGTGTGTGCAGTGCTGCCCACATGAGGCGTTATAACGGCACTCATGGGTTTATCAAGGCCGTGTGTACGAGGCGTATCTCGGACAGAGGAATGCTGCGAGCTCTGCAGGTTATTAACAGGGGTTAAAACCGGCAGGCTTCTGCAGCGAGCCCTGCTGTCTACTAATCAACAGATTAGTGGCAGCCAGCTTAATTAGCGCGCTCTGAAATGTATTAACCGACAGGTTAAAACCAGGCTTTAGCAACGAGCCATGCTGGCTATTAACCGACAGGTTATAGGCAGCTGGTTTACACAGGGCGTGAGGCAACCCAAGGTGGGCTTTGACAGAAAGGGCTGCTCGGGGGCCTCCACACGCTGTGTCTCACTCCGACTCTCATCATGAGGCGCGTACACGCTCAGGGGATGGATGGAGGTGTGTGCAGTGCTGCCCACATGAGGCGTTATAACGGCGCTCATGGGTTTATTATGACCGTGTGTACGAGGCGTTTCTCGGACAGAGGAATGCTGCGAGCTCTGCAGGTTATTAACCGAGGTTAAAACCGGCAGGCTTCTGCAGCGAGCCCTGCTGTCTACTTAATCAACAGATTAGTGGCAGCCGGCTTAATTAGCGAGCTCTGCAGTTTATTAACCGATAGGTTAAAACCAGCAGGCTTCTGCAGCAAGCCGTGGCGCTGCGGGCGCTGCCGCTGGGGGCACTCAGCCTGGAATACTGCTCATTCCCCCGTTCTGGCTTCTCTGTGATGTGCTGTAATAGTCGTCATGGTGACGAGCCACGCCATTGCCCTCGCTGCCGCTGCCCGTGAGGCGAAAGGGCTTCGAGGAAGCCTCCACACGCTGCGTTTCACTCCGGCTGTCATCATGAGGCGTGTACACGCTCAGGGGATGAGTGGCAGTGTGTGCAGTGCTGTCCACATGAGGCGTTATAACCAACCTGATCTCACCAGAATGCGTGACTCCACCACGACTTCTTAACACCACAATGCGTGGTGGAGTCACGAACTTTGTTACATTTACATGTCGGCACCACGCAAACAACCCCAATGTAAAGTGAATGAGGCTCCTTTGTCGTGGTGCACACACGCAACGTCCCGCAGTGAGCTTTTATTCTATACAACGTTTTTTAAATCTACTTTATAGCTTGTAGTAACTCACGGGAGGCTTCTTTTATTTTATTTGTATTCATAATTATTTTTATTTTTCGTCAGAATGTAAAAATTACATTAGTTACGAATTTGTGTTCTCAAAAAACAGTGTATTGTGTGTAATGTAACTGTGATTTTTGTTAAATTAGTTAGTTTTTAAGGAAGGCCAGAGCTTCAGCTGTGTCAAATAGATTGTTCCCTTTAGTTAACGTCATTTAAAAGATAATGATCATGTTATCCCCACGTTGTCGTACCCAAAACTGTCTTGTGAGCTCGTGGCATAACCGTGAAACAAAAACAAAAAAATATACGAGCGTCCATTCCCATTGGATAACGGATCATTTTACACCCGGAAGTAAGTAGCCTATTCTCCTTACTGTCGATTGATTTTACAGTGATATCTGCACTACTCATCGACTAAAAAACAACAAATTGTCGTTGTTAATTACACAACATTGATTGGTTTGAATTGTGTACAATGCTTTTGTATTTTCCCCCTTCGATTCGGAGAAACAAATATTTTTTCGGAGTTTTAGGACGGCAGAAGACACCACACTACCCAGAATCCTCAGCTATCGTTTGGGACTACACCATGGGCTTAGCTTGACAAACCCCGTGATCAGTCCTCAACCTCTGTGATTGGATGCGCGAAGTTTACACAGAGCGTCCAAAAGGACTTTGAAATGGAATGAAACCCATCGACGGCACACTATTCAAAACAGGAATCGAACGTGTCCTACCCCCTCCCCCCCTTAGGTCACAGGCTCCTCCAACAGTGCTACGCAATAAAACGGATACACAGAAAAAATAGTGAAATAGTGCAATAAGAGTCTATATACAAGTGATTGGAATATGATATATTAGATAAATAATTTCTAAGTAGCAGCCAGATGAATGTTATTTCTAAATTCAGGTGTTTAATAATCGTATAGCCTGTGGGATGAAGCTGTCTCTGTGTCTGGTGGTTTTAGTCCGGATGCTGCGGTACCGCCTGCCAGACTGCAGCAGACAGAACAGATATTTGATAGTTGGTGCTTGAGAAGACTAAATATTTATCTGCAGATCCATTTAGCATATTCATTACTCGTTATTCTCTAATAGTTCATTAAAGACTGTATATAATTGCTATTTTGCACATCCCTTTCAAGATTTCAAGATTTCTAAGGTTTATTGACATATATACACAACAGTGTAGTTATGCAATGAATGAAAAACTTGGGTCACAGGTTCCTCAACAGTGCATTGCAAGACATCTATCAATGTGTGTATACTTCCACCATTAAACTGTCGTATTCTGCACATTTCTTTAAATAAAGCCTTATTAGTTAGCACATCCTCCTATCAGGCACTAAACTGTTTTACTCTAGATATCATTTGAGTATCTTCTTGATATTTTCTATTCTATATTTATATAATTGACCTTCTACTTTCCCACTATTTTGTATGTACTCTTAATATTTAAATGTTTTCATAAAATATAACACATTCAAAAGTGCTTTACAAAAATGAAAGACATTAAGAAAAAGGCATTTTAAACAGTCATTAAAAAGCAACACAATCTTCCTGCATTGCAATTACTCTAAACGTGTAATAACATGCTTTAACCAGTAGGCGGTTTGGGTTAAAAGCATAGGTTAAAAGGCTGTCAAGTTTACAGTGTTAACAAAATAAAATATACTGCTGTTTCCGGTTTAGTTTACGACGAATATTATTTTGTTATTGTTTTGATATTTGTAACACAAAAGCGATGGAAAAAACCCATAGCAACAAAAAAAAGATGGTCTTAACATGACCCAGTCGTCTAGTAGTTAATAAAAAACAATAATATCAAAACAAAATATTACTACTAACTTTATTGTGAAATTAAAACAGAACGGTAAAAGAATAGTTGCTGGTCTATTCTGATGCGCGATCTCTGTAGATAAATAAAGAACTATGACAGATGTGTAATATTTAATGCAGCCAAACCATTTATTACAATGTATTCATGTGATGACTTTCAAAGAGTAAAGCACATGGTGTAGTCCCAAATGATAGCTGAGGATTCTGGGTAGTGTAGTGTCTTCTGCCGCTGAAGTGCCGGAGCGGCGTTCTGGTGCTCTCCGTCAGAACTGCACCCCTGTCAGACGAGACATATACCACGTGATGACACGTTAGGCTCGTGTTGTGTTCAACGACCCTGACCTTGGCAAGGAAAAACAGGCACTCGTTTGTTTAATTATTTTGTGTGAGTTCTGTAATTTTTTTATTGTTTGCGTGTGTTTATAAATTACCTCGAGGGCCGTACCCAGTGGCGGCTGGTGGAAAACATTTTTGGTGGGGCTGTTGATATAGTGAGTAAAACAATTTTTTTGGGTAGAAATGACCCCTTAAATTAGGACTTCTGGTGATGTAATGGCGCGTATCCACTGCAGCACGGAGC
The DNA here is from genome assembly GCF_902827115.2 of Pseudochaenichthys georgianus. Lineage (NCBI taxonomy): Eukaryota > Metazoa > Chordata > Actinopteri > Perciformes > Channichthyidae > Pseudochaenichthys > Pseudochaenichthys georgianus. Next base: position 130,833 of record NW_027262997.1, read on the forward strand.
TCGCTTTAAGCATGCCGAGCCGTGCGGGGCCCGTTTTTGGTTGCGTTTCCACTTGGCCTAGTACCGGCTAGCGGGTCCTAATTCACAGTTTTTCTGGCCCCATAAAATCGTGGTTCTAGGGCCAGGAACAACCAGGCTGAGTATGCTAAACTAGAGAGAGAATCGCTGGCAAGGGGGCTACAACTACAACAAGATGAACATATTTTACAGTGATTTAATTGTAATACATGTTTCAAAATGATGCCGAATTAACAACATACTGATACCGGTTAGTAAAAACCATGAATTAACACTTTGACAAGTCTGCAGACAGACGGCAGGATGAAAAACCCTTTTAAAATGCGTGTTTTCTAAACGGAACTTGGCTAATATTATTTATATTATAATATATATTATAATAATATATTATAATTATATATGCTCCGACCGTCCACACTCACAACAACGGCCTACACAGACATAAATAAACAAGCGACTGTATTCTCCATGACACAGACAGTCTGTGGTTTGTACTTGTTTAACTGTTGTCTAGTTTCTGAACAGATCGTATCTGTCCCGGCTGTTTGAAGAGCAAGCATGGGAAACAAAATACAGCATTTACCTGTTTGCATCCAGCTAGCCATGCCTTTCTGGTGTACCAGCTACGTGAGAAGCCTCGTTGATACATTTTGATACATTTTGCTTTTTCACGAGCTTGCTGCGATATATACAAATCGGGTTGGTCCGGTCCAAGGTCTTTAAGCAACAGTTTATCTCCCAAACTTCTCCTTTCGAAAGGATTGGAGATTAGCTCTTGAACGGAATTGGGCGGGGACTCCACCTGCACATGAAGCCATCCTCATCAACTACTGCCGTACTGCGTCACCCCACCGGATACGAGTCACTAGTGTCCAAACTACTCACAGACTGGACCGGGCGCTGACATTGGCGCCCGGTGATCATCAGATTTGACTACGCTGATTGGCTGAAATTATTTTTCGGCATCATAGTTTACAGATAGCAACAGTCAGCTGCTAGTGGCTGCTGCTGCACTGGTTGAGGGCTTCTTTCTTACCGCCCAGATGAGAGAGGGTAATGACCATAGACCGTATATATAAAGGTAATGACACATGGGCAAGGCCAGGCAGGAAACATGTGACTTATCAGTAACTTCGTCGTAACACAATTTTAAACGAGATTTTATTGTAGATTATACATTTCACTGATACCAATTATATAATATGTACCTTGTTTATTTTTTTATATATATATATTTTTTTAATGTTGTATGTGGGAAGAGGTGGGGCGGCGCCCCTAGCGCCCCTGTGGGCCGGCCGCCACTGGCCGTACAAAATGGTCTCGCGGTCCATATACGGCCCGGAGGCCGGAGGTTCCCCACCCCTGATATAGTAGATCATTTTTTAGATAAATCTGCCTTTGCCTGTTGTAGTTATCTGTACATACAATCATTTTTTTAATTGGTCTATTAGCCTTAAATTGTCTCATGTTAGTTAAAGGGCTTCATAAAATGTTTTTGTGTTCCAATAAGTTGTTAAATGCCAATCCATTGGTGTGACGTACATCGTTATTTTACAGCAGGAGGTCCTGTCCTTTTAAAATGTTACTAACAAACAGTTTTAATAATGCAGGGGCTGAGAGGATACATGATGCACTTGAAGACATGACGGGACAGAGGCCGGGGGTTTTCTACACTGTGTGCTGGCGTTACGTCACCCCTCTGATCTGCACTGTGAGTTACACACAAGTCTGAAAGAAAGTAGAATGCATACTTTTGATGAATACAACTATAGTGAAGTGAACTATTGTGCACACACAATTGTAGGCCCAAATAAACACTCTCAGCCCTTTTAGAAATGTTTCTATGACAACTAAATCTTGACAATATATCACCGCTGTTGTATGACAGACTAGATTAGCCCCCTTGGATCTTACTGCCTATTTGGGCTACCTCTAATTTGTTAAAACAGGGATGTATGTTTGAAAGGGAGGAATACCTACCTAAATGTCGGTAGACTGTGTCAAAAATATTCCACAGAACAATGATTTTTTTTCCTCTGCTTTTCCTTCAAGGTTTGCTTCATTGGCTTCTTTCTGGATTTCCAGCCTCTGAAAACAAGCGATGGCTCTGTGTACCCAAACTGGGCCTACAACCTGGGCTGGGCCATAGCCATCTCCTGTGTGGTCCCAATACCCATCTGTGCTGTCAGCAAGTTCTACTTCACAGAGGGCTCTTTCAGACAAGTAAGAGCACCAACACAACCCGCTTACAGTTTTTCTGCTTTATTATTGGTTTTCAATATTATTCTGTTTGTCTTTTGTCAATTTTTTCTGTCGTCAACAGCGTCTGTTGGTGCTGTGGCGTCCTATTAGTGATCCTGTTGGTCGAAAAACAAAAGAAGAACGTTCCCTGAATGAGACAGAAATGAAGTCGTTGTCTGCCCCTATCCCTGAAATGTTATGAGTCAGGAGCTGGGGCGGACTGGGACCACAAATCAGCCCGGGACTCTCGACCGACCCACGCCAAGTAAATACCGCTAGTGAATTGTCGACGGGGGGGGGGGGTGCTAGGGACTTATCCGATCGGCCCACATCGTCCGACTGGCACACTTCAGTACCGGCCCATTGGCTGCATGTTCGTCGTTTTTACAACTTGCAGAATATTATCATCTGATATTTAAGAAGTGTTACATTTGAAATGGCAGAAAGTCTTGTTGCAATTTCCAGATATTAAAAGAGGTCCCTTGAGTTTCTCTGGTAATTATCAATAGTAGCAGTTAAGTGAATACTGTTCAAACAATACCTGTGTTTGTGTTTTATATTGATTTCTCTGTTTTATCCTTTCATAAATGTGAGGACTAAAATGGCTATAAACAAGGGCTGCTAGTTGGAGTAAACAGGGTTTTATTGCTCTGTGGGGGAGGTGTAGGTATGCAGGACAGGGTGCTAAGTGGATGAGAGTATATTCTGCTTAAGATCTCTAGCATGTCATGTTTCAGGGAAGTCTACATATCTTGAATAGTATATGTGTGGGTTTAATTACTTTGTATTAATAATAAGCAGTCTGTGTAAACCAGAAGTTGGAGATATTAGAGATGCAATATTTGTGTTATCTTTGTGAGCAAGACCCAACTGTGGTCTCTGGAATGTGGGGGGATGTGTGCGTGGAGGCTGCAGAAATATGAGACAGTGAATGCCAGAGGTGTTTGTTTGAGATGACCGGAAAAGACGACCCGTTAAACTCCACCCCTTCCTGTCTGTGTTGGTATTGAGAGCCTGTTCATCCTTTGTTCTGTCTCTCTTCTCGCGCTGCTCAGACCGGAGGGTCTTGCAGCACGTGAATCAGGGCAGGAGTGGGCCTACTCTTTACATTACGGATATGATATGATATGGCTTTATGTGGTATGGTAATGTATTATATTGTATTGCATTATTACCTTTTATGATTAAAACTGATTTTTGTTTAACCCTCGTCCTGGTTGTCTTGAGTATTCCTTCTTTTAAAGCAAACTCATAGGAACGGCGCGGAGAAGTGCTATCTACTCCTTCAAACTACAAACAAAAACAAACAAATATTTACAACAGCAACAACAGGAACCAATTTTAGACCTTGGTTTTACAAATATTATATATTGTTTTTTATGTCCGCCTGTGGATCATTATGAGCGCACAACCCAGTCTCATGGCATTTCGTGTTCAGCAACACGATTTTTAATCTATTGATTGGTGTTCACCAAAACGATTTTCCCCTTTTTTTTCGTGTTGCACAGCACGATTTTAAAAGCAATGTATTTATACTGGTAATGTGTTTCGTGCCTGCAGCACTTCTTTTTCTCCGGTCGGGTCGTGGAAGACCGGAAGCTGTGTGGTTCATAAAAACATGTTCTTACTCAATATCAAGCCAAAATGATTGCTTTTATTTTAAATCGTATAATTTCGGACTTTTGTTGCCGTCTGTGAGGAAAATAAATGGGGCTCAGAGCTTCAGAATACTGAAATCTGTATTTTTAAATATTTTCTTCCTTCTAATTTGTTATTCTTTTCAAAATAACACACTGTTATTTACTCACCAATAACATTATTATCCTTGTTTTTATTTATTGGTTTAATTCCATAATCTCGGGCTTTTTTGGTGTCCGTCAGGAACTGAATTTCAAAATAAAATAGCCGGAAACAGACGTAGGCCTATAAGGGACATTTCGAGCATCATTGCGATTGTCAACATTTCTGAGTTTAGGGTGGCCGAAGACACTACACTACCCATAATCCCCAGCTATCGTTTAGGACTACAGTCCCCGTGATTAATCTTCAAACTTTGGGATTGGATGTTGGAGTGGCAGTGCGCAAAGGTTGCGCTGAGCGTCAAACAGCTGTTTGAAATGGAACGAAACGATAGTTACGGCTGTAACTACGGTTCTATGAGTCCCGGATGACCGCCAGAGGCGGTGCTTTAGCACTGGATATGTCCATCGCGCGCATGCGCAGCTCGAGTACCAATAACAACAAAGTCACCTGTGACCCACGTGACACCGGCTATATCAGCCGGTGTCGTCAGAGGATCTGTTCCCCGAATCTTCTCGCGAGCACACAAGAATTCTGAGTGACAGGGAACTCTGGCGGTCATCCGGGACTCATAGACCGTAGTTACAGCCGTAACTATCGTTCTATTTCGTCCCTACTGACCGCCAGAGGCGGTGCTTTAGCACTGGATGACTTATACCAACAATGTCATGAAGAATCCAAGCCCTTGCTCACCACTGGAAGCAGCGGAGCTTGGCAAAAGGACCACGCCCAAAGAATGGGGAGTGGCGACATTGACCCGATGACAACTGGAGAATGTGCCAGAAGACACACACGACGCCGCGGCGCAGATGGTCTCCAGGGGCACCCCTCTCAGGGCAGCCCAATATGTTGAGATGCTCCTTGTAGAGTGCCATCTCAGCCTGATGGCAGGGGGCGGCCACTGGCCCCGCAAGCCTGTGAGATGGTATCGACAACCCAGTGGGGCAGCCACTGGTTAGAGGGCCTAACCTCCGATAGTGCCGCCAGGGCAAAATCAAGAGTTGCTCCTCCTGCCGTATACAGGCAGTAGCCTTGATATACGCCCTTTGGGCACCCCCAGGGCACAGCAACTTCGACGTGCCGTACTCCTGAATGTCAAAGCGTGCCAGCTGGGCAGGCTGATTGAAGTGGGTTTGTGGAAGGACCCCGGGCGGGAATGCCACATTTGCCCAAAGGGCAACGCCTGAGAGTCTCACCTCGGGCATGTATTGTTTATGGAGAGGACATGCACCTCCCGACTCGCTTCCCTGAGGCTATGGCAAGCAGAAATGCTGCCTTTGTGGGCAGCCACCTAAGCCCCACCTGGGCCAGGGGCTCGAAGGGAGGAGATGATAGGGCATCCGGCAGCAAGGGCAGGTCCCAAGCCGGAGCCCTCGGTGTGCAAGGGGGACGCTGCCGTAAAGCCCCTCTCATAAAGAGGGACACCGACCTGTGGCACCCCGCCGTGGCGCCGTCGACCCGAACATGTGAGAACTTCCACTATCTAGAAGGGACTGTTGTCTAAGCAACAATGTACATGCTGTTCCCAAGGAACACGCACATGCTTGCCCCCCAGTTGGGGTAGAAAGTGCGTGAGTGCAAGCTGCACGGCCCGAAGCTCTAGCACGTTGACCTGGGGCGCACTCTGCTGGGCAGACCGCTGACCCTGAACGGTCCTGCCCTGCCGCACTGCACCCCACCCTGAGAGACATGCACCTATGTTGATGGTCTCCTGGCGGGATGGGATGGCGCCCATGGGCACGCCTACCAGGAGATAGGCCCTGCCCCTCCAGCGTGACAGAGAGTGGAGCAATGCTGCGACACCCTGTGCCTGTGCCACTTGGCGTCCAAGTGAAGGCTGTTCAGCCACATCTGCATGGGGCGCAACGACAGCGGGCCTAAGGGCCCAGTGGCCGAGGCAGCTGCCAGTCAATATAAGGCACCCTCTTGCCCGGCCCACGTGGAAGTAGGCATCCCTCGGTTGAGAACCACTCCACCTGTGCGTATGCAGTAGTCAGCATATAGAATGGCAGCACCTTCAGGAATCTGTTGATTCCTCTGAGGTCCAAGATCGGGATCGATTGCGTCCGCCCTGCGAACCCTAGCCCTAATGGACAATCCGATGTACTGTGGAGAGAAGCATCCCCAACAGCTCTGGAGACCACCCTGCATGATGCCCCACCCACCATCAGAGCACACCAGGGTCCTAATTGTGGCAGCCAGGTCCAGCAGCACCACCTGGGACTCCCTGCTCAGCCTGAATGTGTATATAGTTTAAATGTTGTTTTATTTGTATGTTGTTTCATTTGTATGTTGTTCCATCAAATAAATTATAAGTTTCATATTGCTCATTACATTTATTTATCAACAAATTTTTCTAGGAGAGAAAAAAGCCTGTTCAGGTTCTCCCTGTTCTCCTCCCTCTGCTGCTTCATATCCTCTCTGATGAGGTCCATCAGCCCATCATTTCTCTTCCTTTTAGGCCGGGATGGCCCTGCCTCAACCTGATCCTCTTCCTCGTCCTCCTCTTGGTCCCCCACTGCTGAACTTGGCCGTGGCGTGTCCTCTGGAATAGAGGATATTAGGACAGGCGGGCAGATAGAGGGCCTCTGTCCTAATATCTCATCCATTTGGACAAACCACGGCCAAGTTGCAGCAGTGGGTTTCCCACCGACTCCCTCTCCTGACCCTGGGTATTTGCAATCCTAAAGGCAGAGTAAAACAATCATGGCATTACAAAAAAAAACACCAGCAGATAAACAAATGTCAGCAAATGTGTTTATTAACTTGTAAAACTCACATACTTTATATCTTTTTTTCAGATTGTCCCACTTCTTCTTAGCTTGCAGGGGAGTTACACTTCCCTGCAGGCCCATGTCTTCCAAAACCGTCCTAATCACAGAGAGAATAGTACAACATCTAGTATTATGAATAAAACAATAACAATGTCACAACTAAGGATACACACTTAGGAAGAAATCTTCTTTTTCTTTTTTTAATGGTGGCATGGAGACATCCCCAGTGCTTGAATTGAAATAAAAAAAGGTGCCAGTACTCTAAATCAGCAACTGTTTCAAGTACATTTTATGTATACAGCCCAAAAACAAGAATTTGGCTCAAAGGTCTTTACAATCTGTACAACATACGACTCCCTCTATCCTTATCCTCATATCTTTGATTCAGTAATTAAAAAGATACTACTATAATATAATATTACTACTGGGTGGGTGTTGCAACTGAGCATAAACACAACAAATATGCGTACCTAGATGCGTCATGAGGTGCCGGTACGCAGTAAGAACTAACGGTAAGCAGATGGGTAAAAATAAGAAGTCCCGGTACTAGACAATATTAGTTGTTTTATTAGAATGGAGTGTATGAAATGAGGGATGATTCATAAAATAAGAACGATACAAACTGGATATTGTGCCTTACCTCCAAGCGATGGCCGCGGAGAATTTGGCCCCGGTGAAGAGGGATTCATTATCCCCTCGCAGTTGGATGAATTGAGCAGTCTGCTCCTTGCTCCCTATCAAAACAAATTTTTGCAGTAAGATTTGTATAACAAAAGCAGTTAAATAAATAAATTGGCTTTATAATTAATCCCAACAATATGAAAACCATGGTTCTGGTTTACAACATGTCGAAATATTTTCACTTCATATTATTTTATGTATACAAAGAAGACATCTCCAATCGCCCGTATCTTTAAATAAAACAGTTAAATCGGTTTACTGTTTCATGTCGTTTACTATTTGGGTGAGTTGAAAACCTATACTTACATTTAAAAACAAATCCGGTTCCCGCCGAAGCTTCAGCCGTTGCCGTCCCGTGAGAAGCCATTTTATTTTTAAATAACTCATTCGTCACCGTCGCCCATTGCATCCTGGGATATGATACACCGCGGAGTGTACATCAGATGTATCCTCACAATCTGGGAATAGAAGGCTGCATTTGTGGGCTGCATTCGGAGGAGCCTTGTCTTTTTTTTGAATTGGGACAGCCTTCGTGACGTATGCGGTCTTCGAATGCATCCTCAGGAGGATGCGGCCGCTGAATTGGGACACAGCCATTGTTATTAGACATCTGGCCTTGAGCGGAAGATAGCATAACGGTTCTCAGAGTAGGGAAGTTCTGGTGTGACTGTGTATGAGTCTCCCAGTAGTCAAAGCAGCTCTGTGGCCTTGAAGCGCGTAGAAGAGAAAAAAAAACAGCACATGACATTTATGAGAAGCATTTGGTTTAAGCATATAAGGATATAATAAAAATGTCCACTACAACCACCACAGAATTGCTGGGTAATATAACATGATCATTGTTCCACGGATTTTTTCTGTTTGCACAGGAAATTGCTGTGTCACAAGGCTGTTCGATGGAGAGCCAGACCACCTTGTGCCTTCATCGTCTGCATTCTTGGTTGAGTGACCTTTTTCTGATGGTGGGCAGAATCATTGGCCATTGCTTCCTGCATGGAGGTCCTGCACTGACTAAGCCCAGCTGTTGTTCATATCCTGTGTGGAGGCACAGCTGAAACTGCCACCATTAGCATCCGTGACTGTCCAGACATGGATCTAAGGGAGAAAATCCAGATAGTGTGTATTCTCCAAATTGCACATGATTCATATTTGAACACATTTTAGATTCGGTTTAAGTGTGTCATATTTGAACACATTTTAGATTTGGTTTAAGTGTGTCCATATTGTGTCTTTAAGCTCAAAGGGAACTCCGAACTCTCAGCTGCTGAGAAGGAGAGTGTGAACACCTTGTGTCTGGCATGGGACCTTCCTGTGATGTCTAACGACAATTGGCGATGGCTCTTTGAGAGACTTCTTTATCATGCGGTATTGAATACTGTTGACACTATTCAACATATTGTATAACACTTTTATCCCACTGAAGGTATAAAGATTTGTTTTTGTATTTTATCTCAACAGGTAATTGGACGAGCCATGAGGCAAATCAAGCAAATCAGAAAAGGACTCAAAGACACAATGCTGTGGCCCCTCATTAATCAACGTCCAGATGCAGCTCCAATTCTTTTTCCACAGGAGTCAAGTGCTGTGTTGACCCCAGAGGTAAATACGTTGATGATGATGATGACGATGACGATGACGATGATGATGATTGCTCTTTGGAAGATAAGAGCCGTGTCACAGGATACCTTCGTCGCTTCATTCAAGATGGTATATTTCCTTCATGCAATGATTGATGCATGTACTGTATGTTTTAAGTGTAATGCATTCACATGTGTTCTCATTATCCACATCTATCCTAGTAGAAGAACAAACGTGTCATATTAGTTACAATGTAGTACTTAATGGAGGTTCACGTACAACACCAGATCTGAGTCTTATCTTTCTAGCCTTATCAAACAGGGCAAGGCACGTTTCTGTCCAAAGGTTCCATGACTGAGTCGATAATGTTTTATATACATAGAAACATATATATTAGGGCCGGGACTTTAACGCGTTAATTAAGATTAATTAATTACACAAAAATTAACGCGTTAAAAAAATTAACGCATTTTAATCGCACTTTAATCGCACTTATTTTTGCACAGCGGAACGTTTCTCATTGGATGAGTTTCAGGCGTACCGATTATACCTGGAGCACCAACTAACGTTCATGACTTCAGCATGGGACTTCAAACAACAACAAACCACGGTGAACAATAGTCAAACATGAACGAACAAGCTGATGAGACCGCTTTGGTCGGCCCCGTGGATGGGACATTTTGTTTTAAAAAACGGACGGATGGAAGCGTCGATAAGAGCACGGCTGTGTGCAAATTATGCAAAAAAGAATTTGCATATCACCGCAGCACATCAAGCCTAAAGTATCACCTAAATGCAAAGCATGTAGCAGCTAGCGTGGACGTTAGCCCGACTCCGAGTACAAGGAACCACACCCTGACCCAACCCACACTCAACCAGATGACTGGTTTCAGGGCCAGGATAAGTAAGTCCACGTCTGAGAAAATAACCAACTCCCTGGCTCACTGGATTGTCACTGGGCTCGACATTAAGGACTGCCCGATGGCCCGGGGCCATCTAGCATTTAGCTCGGGCAATGAAGCCTCACCTGCTGGTTGCCCGATCGGGCAATCTATTATGCCAGTATCATGCAGCTCGCGGATCTAGTAATGAGTGACCCGACAGTAAAACTAAACATATCTATAACTAGTTTAGGTAGTTTGAGAGGTAATTAAAATAGCTACGTGTGATATTCTAACCTGAAGTGTGTGTTTTGTTCCGCTCACCGCTGCATGTGGTTATGCAGAGCTGCGTGTCGAGTCTCGACTCGTCGGCAGCAGCTGATCTCTCTCTCCCGTCAGATTAGACTTCACTCGCGTTTATGTCCATATCGATCAGATCCAGCTAGTTCTAGCTAATGATATGACTACCTGCTTATTAAAAGACAACTACACAATAAGTGTCGCTATGCAACTGGATGAGGCCACAAAGTATAGCGCAGCATTATGCATTTGTTTACATGCCCACCGGAACCCCGAGGCATTACCAACAGATCAACGCACAATCAACCCATCCAGGACATCTCTTTCTCCACATTACGTGTTAGACATTAGAGTTGACTATTCTTGTCTGTCACATAAGTGGCGCAACTGAAGCGGTATTGCTCTAAAGGGAAATTATTTTGACCGAAGATATTTAGATTTGCCGGCTAACGGGAACTCTGACGTGTGCTTCGCGGATGCGCTCGGCTCCTCTCGACTGCTGCTCGGGTCTGCTCGGTCAGCTTCCGGATGAGGAGGCATTCGTTCGACCAACTTACAGTAGTTAACATTACAAACATTTTTAACAGGGGCCATAATAGTGTAAATAATGTTTGTTTTGGCAGTTATAACTGAATGTAATGTTTTCTACTTTTTTCCATCTGGGAAGGCATTTGCCTTCATCAGATGGAAAGTGTTTTGACCAGTGCTTGAATTGGAATGAAAAAGGTGCCAGTACTCTAAAATCAGCAACTTTTTCAAGTCAATTTTATATATACAGCCCACAAACAAGAATTTGGCTACTATAATGCTGGTGGGTTTGTCTCTTTACTACTGTATATTTTAGAACTTTAACTTTCCAACTCAGAAAAATGATAAAGAGCATGAACAAAGAACATGTAAAAACAAATGCAAAATGTGTACAATCTAAAATGAGAAACTGTAACTGCAAGTAACAAAGTCTGAGCCATGGTAAAGAGTTACATTGAACACCAAGCTGATCAGATAACTCCCTGGTTGGTCTGAAGTCCTTCTATCTCCAGGATCTGTACAAATCGGCACATTATGCCAAAAGTCTTCTCACTGGGTGAGCTGTGCAATATACTTCACATTGTTAGAAAAGGCTCCAGAAGGCCTTGGGGACATCAGTATCAGGGGCTGGAGCTGGACAGGCTCTTTCATCAGCACTTCTCCTTCCCTTTGCCAGCCAGGACCTCACATACTGTTCCGGATTGAACTGTCCTAGTGATGGTCCATTACATTTAATGAAAACCAGGCTGGACAGTCGGCTGACAGAGAGAGCATTCCTTTTTGCAGTAAGGATATCGTTCATGCAGCTGAATGCCCGCTCACACTCACTAGTGGAGACAGCGATGGTTCGGACTGCTTTCAGTAGAGGCTCCATGGCAGCAGGTGTACGGGATGCCCTGGTTTCCTTGTATTCGCGAAAGCCCTGAACAGTCTCTCTTCTGTCCACTTTCAGCACTTCGCACAAACGTAGCACCTCTACGTCCCCATACTGTACGTCTAACTCCTCTTCAGGCCAACTTCCAGGATGGATAACTTTCATGTCCTGGATTAGCTGATTGTCCCGGGCCTCCCGGCCATGTAATGGGATTTCTCTTGTGCTGACATGAGAGGAGGTTGTGGAAGTCATTCTGTGTCTCAGATTCTCTACCATACTGCGGAAAAACTGACCTGCATGAATCTGTACAAGCCTGCCATTCTCACGCAGGGGCAGGGCAACACCCTTGAAGGACTTCTCAGCTAGAGCTGTATGAACTGTAGTCATGTGTGGGCCAGGCATGGTGACCATGGATTCAAAAACTCGTATTTCTCGAGTTAAGAGCCTATCTGCTGTAGGCAGTGTCATTTCTCTTTTTTGGAGTTGCCGAGAGAGGTCGCTGAGCTCTGAGCGCATCGTACATCAGTCCCAGATTGCTGACAAACGTTGCAGATGTGAGCACATCATCCAGGCCCTTGTACTTTGCTCTGTCTCTGGAATCCCTGCTTGTGTCGTTTGCAGCATTTGTGAAGTGATCATGAAGCACTCGGTAGTTTTCCCAGACTGCTCTGACGCTCCTTTCACTTGAAGCCACCCAGCGGATGGACAAAACACGCCCTATCACCAGGAGACGCTGTCCGACTGCTTGCGCACACTGCGCTAACTGCCTCTGATTTTTGGGGGAGGCATGGAACAAGGAATAGAGTTTGTCAAAAAAGATCTGGAAATGATTGAGCCCTGAGACCTCCTTGACCACATCCCCAACTGCCAGCTCTAGACGATGATTGGAGCAGTGCCACACAAACAGGCTTGGGAATTTACTACACAACTGGGTAGCAACGCCTGTTCTCTTCCCTAGCATGACTGAAGCCCCATCACATGCAAAAGAAACGAAACACTGACCTAAAAAGTCCTCGTTAAAATCTCTTCCAAGACACTCCATTAACGCCTTTGTGATGTCATCAGCCGTTGTTCCATCCAACTCGATCAGCTCCCAAAAAAACGTTTCGGGCTCAGCATCAGCTAATGCTGAGCGTAGACACACAACAAGCACCGTTTTACCACTAATAGTGGTAGATTCATCGACCAAAACACAGAGTTTTCTTTGGTTTTCTGTAATGTCTTTTGCCATTTTTTTCTTCAGCTCATGAGCTATGTGGTCGATGATTTCGCCACAGGTTTTATTGGAGTGCAAAACCCTGCCCACGTTCAGCCCATTCAGTTTTTGTACATTCAAATCAATTGGCATGTCTGTGAATGGCCGGCTATGTTTGCCAATTTTATATGCCGTTCGAAAAACTCTGATAGTGGTGTCTAATTCAGATGTATGCATAGACTGCACTTGATGTTGAATAGTTTCACGTGAAGCAGATGTAAGGATGTCAGCAGCTTTTACATGGGCTTGTGATTCTTTATGTTCTTTGATTTTTTTTCTCAGGCTAGCTTGTTGTTTGCCCTTGTCAACACCGAAATGAGACACTGCACACTCACCCCATTCAGTTGACAGTTTCAGTCCTTGTCCAGTGTGTATTCCCAAAGATTTGACATCTCTGCATATCCGACATCCTAGCTTCTTATCTTTAAGAAGGAGCCATGCATTGGTCTTGCAAAAATATTGCACCTGGTCCGTTGTCCAGCAGTCAGGTGCATCGCTTTGCCCGGTGTTGGTGGTGGCAGTTGCGCCAGCAGCAGCTAACGTTAGAGGCTCTGGAGGAGGCGGCGGAGCTAGTGCTAATGCTAATGCACTAGAACTTGGAGCAGGAGGATCAACCAAAGAAAGCTCCCCATCAGACACAATTTCCAACACAGGCACAGCATTCTCTGTATTTGAAGTTTCTTCCGGCGACAACCGCTGTCTTTTTGCACTTTTATTAATCCACGCTAACATTTTAGAAATGCTAATTTGTGACGTGACTTGCTTTCCTTCTCTCGGGGGCGTGCCTGCTCTGTTCTATCACTCTACATAGCCACCCACTGGGTGGGAGTTGCACTGCATAAACACAACACACGTGCATCTAGGTATGTAAATTGAAAAGCATTAAAACATGATTTTACTAACAGTTTTCAGTATGTTGTTACTTCGGCATTATTATTATTATTATTATTATTATTATTATTATTATTATTATTATTATTATTATTTTGAAACGTGTATTACTATTAAATCACGGTCAAATAGGTTAATTTTGACATAGTCGTTTCCACCACAGTATTTACATGGAGAAGATAAGCCCCGCCCCCTCTCCAGCACGTTCTGTTTGAATGACAGGAGTAAACAGCTGACAGCCGCTGTGAAACTCCAGCGGTTAGAGCGATGAGAATGTCCGTTCGGCACCTCATGACGCATCTACTGAGTACCGGGCGGCTGTATATATATATATGGATGTATAATAAGTACGGCGGGAGAGTGTTGAGTACTGGCACGGTGCATGAGTACCGGAGTACCGCCAGCATGCCGGTACTGAGCAAGAAGTGCCGGTACTCCATGGGTCAGAACCAGAAGTGCCGGTACTGCGTACCGGTGAGTACCGGCCCAATTCCAGCACTGGTTTTGACCAACAACTTAAGTATTTCTTAAAGCTATGCAGGGCATGCAAGCGAGCAAACACAAACAAGAACAAACAAACAAGTGAAATGAAGAATACACAGGGCCATCTAAGCTTAAAAATGCGATTTTTAAAAATGCGATTAATTTCGATTAATTAATTACAAAGCCTCTAATTAATTAGATTATTTTTTTTAATCGAGTCCCGGCTCTAATATATATATACACATATATATATATATATATACAACATTTTCCTAAAAAACAATGTATATATATATATATATATATATTAGGGCTGTCAAACGATTACAATTTTTAATCAGATTAATCACAGCTTAAAAATTAATTAATCATGATTAATCACCATTCGAACTATGTCCAAAATATGCCATTTATTTATGTATATTGTTGTGGGAATGGAAAGATAAATGAAAGAAGGCGGATATATCCATTTAACATACAGTATCTATGTTTATTATAACATTTTTCTGCATGTCAAAATGAAAGACAGCCCACACACCTATCAATCATCAAACCGTGGGGTCTTAATTCATTACGTGTTGATTTCTATCAACGGGGGAGTACTTCAGGAAAGTCGACAGAGGGGGGGGGGGGGGGGCCCTAGTGGAGTACTTCGTGACCACAGAGTGTGAATGTTGTGATCAGCTGTTTTAGCGCAGTTCTCCAGTGATGGGGGGAGTCTCCCTCCGCAGCCGGTTGGTAGTTTTGGCACAGTTCCGTTGTACAGACCGACGTTAACAGCAGCCCTGTCTGTGCACACGGAGACCGACTGTCGTCCGGTGATCTAACCGCCTTCTGGAAAAGCTTCACAAGTACGTCGGTACGCAAATGCGCTTTGTGACACAAGTGACGGTACGCATTTCAGATTACGCACATAACCTGCGTACCAGTTATGTGCACCCCTGTACCAGAGCCATATTATTACTATTATATGGCTCTGCCCTGTACTACAGCAAGAGTATTCTCCGTCGGGACTTCCTGCAACAACACCACGCCGTTATCAAAGATATTCTATTGAGAAGACGATCACTACGTGACAAAAGTTTTCAAAACCGTGGCTACTGAAATCAATCTTACTAACTGCTGTCTGTGCAATTTACTCCGCGCGAGTTGGCAGACTTTATTTTGCTTACTTTAACATCATTTTTCATGGTGGGGCTAAGCCATTTCTTGGTATGGGTGTAGCCTACCCCAGCCATACCCTGGCGCTGCCACTGGTGGCACGTATGGGGCGGGCCATTCTGCACATGCGTTAAATGCGTTAAATATTTTAACGCAATTAATTCAAAAAATTAATTACCGCCGTTAACGCGATAATTTTGACAGCACTAATATATATATATACATACACATTGTTTTTTAGGAAATTCCTACATATTATACCTTTAACGGTTGACCTTGGCCGGATTTTGGCCTCTGACATTGCCTTAAATGGTTTTAATGTGTATCGTACCGACCGGCCTAATAAAGGTGGTGGCGTTGCCATTTATGTTAAGAATAAGTTCAGTGTAACCACATTAGTTTCCAAATCGATCAGTAAGCCATTTGAATTTTTAGCCTTAAATATAGAAGTGGCAAAGGGTCAACAGGTCATGGTCGTGGGCTGTTACAGACCCCCCTCAGCTGTCAAAGACTCCTTGTCTTCACTAGCAAATCTTTTATCACAACTAGACTACAAGGAAATAGTGCTACTTGGAGATTTTAACCCAAGTGAAGGAGTTCAAGTATCTCGGGGTCTTGTTCTCGAGTGAGGGATCAATGGAGCGTGAGATGGGCCGGAGAATCGGAGCAGCGGGAGCGGTATTGCAGTCGCTTTACCGCACCGTTGTGACGAAAAGGGAGCTGAGCCGGAAGGCAAAGCTCTCTGTCTACCGGGCCATTTTCGTTCCTACCCTCACCTATGGTCATGAAGGATGGGTCATGACCGAAAGAACGAGATCGTGGATACAAGCGGCCGAGATGGGTTTCCTCCGCCGGGTGGCTGGTGTCTCCCTTAGAGATAAGGTGAGAAGTTCGGTCATCAGGGAGGGACTCGGAGTTGAGCCGCTCCTCCTTCGCGTCGAAAGAAGCCAGTTGAGGTGGTTCGGGCACCTAGTTAGGATGCCACCTGGGCGCCTCCCTAGGGAGGTGTTCCAGGCACGTCCAGCTGGGAAGAGACCAAGGGGTAGACCTAGGACCAGGTGGAGGGATTATATCTCTTCGCTGGCCTGGGAGCGCCTTGGGATCCCCCAGTCAGAGCTGGTTGATGTCGCCAGGGAAAAGAAAGTTTGGGGCTCTCTGCTGGAACTGCTACCCCCGCGACCCGACCACGGATAAGCGGGAGAAGATGGATGGATGGATGGGAGATTTTAACTGGGACTGGTTAACTGCAGTGTGAGAGGATTTTAAAAACCTTTGTATCTCTTTAAATGTTACTAAATGGACAGTCCTACTCGCCCTAACATTAAGTCCCCTAATAAATCCTCCCTAATTGATCTCATTCTAACTAATGTTCCCTATAAATACTCATCTGTGGGAGTATTTGCAAATGATCTGAGTGATCACTGTGTTGTAGCCACAATTAGGGACACTAAGGTCCAAAAGGTTAAACCTCGCATTATCATTAAGAGAGACAAAAAACATTTTGTGGAGCAGGGTTTTGTGCATGATCTGTTTGATTTTGATTGGGGTAAAATCGATCTGTGTGCTGATGTGGAAACCGCATGGTCTTTTTTTTATCATGGTTTATGGAGATCATTGATAGACATTCACCTCTGCGTACATTTAGAGTAAAGGGACGAGACAATCCTTGGTTTTCTGCTAATCTGTCCAGTCTCCTTCATGAGAGAAACAAGGCATGGGCAAAGGCTAGGAAATCAGGCTCAGAGGTAGAATGGCTGCGTTTTAGGCAGCTAAGGAATAGCTTCACTTCACATATCAAAAGTGCTAAATCAAAGTACTATCTGTCAGTAACCAAAAAGAATCTGAATAATCCTGGACAATTTTGGAAAGCCATTAAATCGTTATCCACCGGCGATATCCGTAATGAGCTACCTCCGTGCATTACCACAGCATCTGGCACTATATCGGACAGGGCTACGATGCTCAATTGCTTTAATTAGCATTTTGTGTCCTGTGGTTCTCTATTTGATTCTGCCACTAACTCTGCTTCTGTGAACACTACAGTCTGTGACTCTGAAAAACGTGTGTTGGAAAACCCTTTTAGTTTTACCCCTTTTACTGTTGATGTTGTTCGTGAAGCTTTAACCAAGTTAGATCCTAAGAAACCGGCTGACCCGGACAACGTAGAACCTTTCTTTTTAAAGATAGCTGCAGATTTTATTGCTCCACCTCTCACTACTCTTTTTAACCTCTCCCTCAGCTCAAACACAATTCCAAAATTGTGGAAGTCAGCGTATGTCCTGCCTTTGCTAAAAGGAGGGGAGGCCACCTTATTAAATAACTATAGCCAATCTCTAAGTTGTCAGTTCTGGCTAAGGTTCTTGAACGCTTAGTGAGTGAACAGGTAAAGGTGTTTTTATGTACAAATGACATCCTGTCTAAACATCAGTCAGGCTTCAGAAAGCAACATAGCACCATCACTGCCACAATGAAAGTGGTGAATGATGTGGCGAGTATTTTAGATAATAAGCAGAGTTGTGCAGCTCTATTTATTGACCTTTCAAAAGCGTTTGACACCGTCGATCATTACATTTTAAAGCAGACGCTAGCCAGTATAGGCATGTCCAGCCATGCAGTGGTGTGGTTTGTAAACTACCTCTCTGAAAGGTCCCAATGTGTTCATTTTGATAGGCTGTCTTCTGAGTGGTTGAACATTGCAAATGGTGTTCCCCAAGGTTCTGTTTTAGGTCCACTTTTATTCTCCATCTACATCAACAGTTTAGGTGAAAATGTGGATTACATTACATTGCATTTAGCTGACGCTTTTATCCAAAGCGACTTACAATAAGTACATTCGACCAGGAAGACACAACCTTGAAGAAAACAGAATCATCAGGTTTCATAGAGCCAAGCATTTCAAGTGCTACTCAACTGGCTATAGATAAACCAGTCCTTTTATTAGTGGATGAAGCTACTTTACATTTTTATGCGGATGATACCGTGATATAATCTGCAGGTCCCTCCATTAAGGAGGCTGGTGTTAAATTACAGGCTGTTTCTAACATTATTCAGACTCAGTTCTCTGAACTAAAGCTTATTTTAAATCTTGAGAAAACCAAGGTAATGCTCTTCTCTAAAGCTAAAAAGACACCAGAGCCTGTTTTAGATATTGTTACTAC